>NC_083340.1:72093606-72106106 GCF_019175385.1 Lycium barbarum
TGCTTTTGTTTAGCAACAGTCCTATAAGGATGATGCTTCCCCTATGACTTATCAATAATTAATAAGGAAGACCGGGCTAAAGGTAACTACTTTTTGCTCACCCGGTGAAAGGCATAGTAGGTAAAAAGACTATTGGTTGCTTTACTTCCTTACCTCGGGTAGGTTGAAAAAGCTGCTAAGAAGAATAGTTTTCTTTTCTCTTGCGACCTTCCACGCCAAGGAGGGTTGAAGGGATCGATCCCAATATCCTTTCACGAGGGGAAAGACCCATTCTTTATAGCCGTTACGAAAGCTCCCGAAGAGAAAGAGGTCATTGTTGCTTGACTGCGTGAACCAGGTCCAGGTCTTGCTTTTGGCATTCCCTCTGTTGATGTCCCATCGAGTTAGCTAGTGTTGGGTGAAAGGGATTTAGGAATGAATAGCAGACAAAGTCCTTGCTAGGAATTCCGGGGAACTTTCTGTATTCCTTAAGGTTAGAGGTGAAGCTTACTTCCTGCGGTAGCCCCTTGGACCTTAGCCTATTAAGGGTTGGGTTCTAGTGGCGGGCTCTTGGGTCGTCCGGACCCATATCTGGTAAAAGTGGTGGCCTGGTTGTCCCTACACCCCCTTATCAGGCGTGTCTGTCGGAGCAGTTTGTGCTAGCATTTTGGCGCTCGCCTTATGGTTCTCAGTCCTCTTTCGCCGAGATGCCTTTTCAAAAGTTTTTTTCCCGCATCGGAACAAGACCCACTATACTAGATTTAGCCAATTTGGGTGCGGATGGGGATTCCCCAATAGATTCTACATATTCGGATTTGGATGCCCCTGCGCATAAACATATGGATAGGGATGCCGATTCAGATGCGGCTAGAAAGGCTCGTTTGAGTGATTCATAAACCCTCGCCGGGATAAACAAGCAAGGGTTTCATCCTCTACTTATGGGAATGCTACTTCGAGAAATGCTGCTTCAGGATAAACTAGATATGTTGCGAGAGAAACTGGAGATTTTCCTATGGCTTGGACCCTTTCACTCGAGAACTCAAAGGGAGGAAAGAATTCTTCAACATAGTCACAAGAAGGTGGTCTACGACCATTAGATCCCTAGAAAGAGGAGCAACTAAGAAGAGAGGGGTATAAAAGAATGAAAGGAATGTCTTCGATCTGGCTCTTGTTCCCTGTAGGTTTATAGCACGCTAGGCTAGCTAAGAAAGGTATTCTATCTTTCTCTTTTTGTTGTTCGGCTCGATAGAATTGTTTAGAATCCTCTCCTAGCTTCCTCTTTCCATAGATATGAAGACTATAAAACGTCGATTAGAGAGCAGGGTTGTTCTAAGATATAGAAGTAGTTAAGGGCTTGACTAAGTAGTAGATATAGGATAGAGGGGCGCAGGAGTAAGGTTGTACTCTAGAGGTAATGCTATACTCCATTCTTCCTCCCGACTTCCTTTCTATTCTCACTCTCATCCAACTGATGAATGCAATTGGAGTAGAATCGTTTTCCCTTACTAGGTTTAGGAATCCGTAATTCTTCAAGAAGACGAGATTAACCCGGATCAAAAGAAAGTTTCTTATCGAGAGACAGATGTTACACCCCGTAAGAGTCTATGCTATTTTAATTAAGACAAGAAAGAATGAGTTAAGAAATTTCAAGGAAAGTTAATCGAGTTAGTAAGAATATCGTTATATATATGGTTGCCTTAAGTATCCCGAGGTGACATCATAACCTAAAGGATTTGAAATCGCGTTATGAGCGTATATGAGGTAATGTGAGTTCCCTTTTAAAGTATTTGAGATTATTAGTAATGATATAGAAGATGGATAAAAGATATGAATATATTTTTGCGATTGGAGTTTCGTCGAAGCTTCGTAAGTTCTCCAGTTACGTTTAAGGTTATGGTGATTCTCCGGACCCTTCGAGACGTGTATGGATTGTTATGTATGTATAGGGGTATGTATATGTATGTAGAAGAGGTTACATGAGAGTTGGAAGAGGATTAGAAGATAAACGAATCTAAACAAAATGAATCGGAACAACTTCAGTAAAATCTCGGACCAGATTTTTAGCCCATATTGTTGGGGGCATATATCCTAGTATATGAGGAGTATTAAGGTGTTTCAAAAGCCTAAAATGAATTTCATCGAGTCTAGTTTCCAACGCAAAAAAACCGCTCGTCAAAATGATATTTGGATAAGGAAATATGGACGATGCAATTTGGGCTGGCAGGGCAGCAAGTTTGGACCCGACCCAAACACTAATGTTTCGGCCCATGAGGCCCATTAACGTTAATATATATGGAAAATTCACTTGAGGGCTGATCATTTTCAGCTAATATCCTCCAAAAACATTAGAGAGAGAGAGAGAGAGATCCTAGGCTAAGGAAGCCATTTTGATCAAAATCCGAGCTCCGAATCCCGAAGCTCATGAAGAGAAAAACGTTGTACGTTGCGTTGCCTTCAATTTGAGATAAATATTGGTCTTGGGGGATGAAATTTTCATGGTGGAGCTTCTCATAAGGTATTTATAAAATTCCTTTTATGTTATTAAAGTGTTTATTTAGTGTTTTAACGAATTAGAACGGAGAAAACAACATTATAAACTCGTTTGTTGTTTTGTTGAAATTTATGGGTGAGGGGCTGTTTTAATTGAAATTGATGGACTAATTTGAATTAATATTTTGGTTGTTGTAATCATGGATATGTGAGGAGAGTGAAGGAATTTAATGGTTAGAGTTGGAGTTAAATTGTTGTGGGTTGTTGTAAGGATTATAGAGATAATAATGTGGTTTTATTGCACATGAGTAGATGATGTGGTGTCGAGTGGCTGCTGTTGTATTTCCCTGAAATTTTCTGAAAATATTGCATGAAATAAGGTATAAGAAGTGCATATGGGCTGCTTGGTGTATTGCAAGTGTTCGTTAGAATTTCGGGCATCGTTATGTTACAGTTGGGGGCTGTTTTGATATGTTGTTGTTCTTGTTGAAATAAAAGAATTGAAGATATGGTTGTGTCCATATGTTATTGTTGGTATTTCTATGTCAACAGGAGAGCAATTGGAAATTCGGATAGACGAGTTTATAGGGGAAATGCTGCCCAAATTTTTGTAGACAAGTGATGAGTTAAAGATTGAATACCAAAAGCCTTATAGTTAACAATTGGTAAAAATGACCATTTGTAGGTTTTGGGCAAAACAGAGATTGAGTTTGGACAAGCGTGTGTAGCGCGAAAGGTATGTAAAGCTTATCCTTTCCTTCTTTGGCATGCCCTAGGTCTACTAGGTTGAGATTTCGGCCTCGGGGACCATCCTGCTCATCGTAACCCGAGATTAGTTTTCGTTACTATTCATTCAACAGAATTGAATTATAAAAGGTGCATTTTACTAGAAAAGTGGTTGGACTTCCAAAACGTTTACAAATGTAACCCGATCGATCTAAAACTTTCTTGGATGCCTCCGTAGAGTCTAATGGGCGTGATTCTCGTCCGCCGCCTCGACTTGGCCCGAGGTGGGCCCGCTATCCACGATGCCTCTCTTATTGTTCTGTTTGTCTTATTCCCGTACGGTAAGTCAAGGGAACTCATGGTTATTGTTCCGACTACTAAGCGGGAGATACTTTATCTATCCCGAGACGGATTTTAATGATTATTGACCCAATTGTGGGGACCGAAACCCTGACATGTGATGTACGGCTTTAGCCAATGTACTCTTGTCCGGAGTTCGCAGGTAACTCCTGGTTATTATGCTGTTCACTATATGATAGGTGTTATGACCACCTTCATGAGCATTATAAATGTTTTAGACATCTAAAGCGTTTTTAAAAATCTTACCCTGAGATTCTGGACAAACTACTTATTTTCTTTATTTTCCGATATACAATTTTGGTATACCTGAGTCCTGTGTGATGCATGATCCTGGCATGTGTGATTATGTTTGGAAAGTGATAATATGGCATTTTGTCTGGTTATCTTCTGTGTTACCGAGTCCCGGGCCGGTTACGTGAATATGCGCATATGTGATATTGGCCGCTGGACCCTCGACCGCGGCTTTCCCAACATTGACTGCTGGACCCTTGACCGCGTCATGCCGGACGTGTGGCATTGACTGCTGGACCCTTGACCGCGTCTGCCGCACTTGTGATTATGCCGATATAGACCGCTGGACCCTTGACCGCGATATGTCGAACTTGTGATAGAAAACCGCTGGATACTTGACCGCGGTATGTGTGATTGTGACCGCTGGACTTATGGCCGCGGAAATTGTGCGTTGATTCTTCTATGTGTGTGAAACAAAGATGTTTTCCAAAAGAAAGCAAACATTTTGTCATCCCGATTGCCGTGTTGATTTCTCCGGAACTTCTTTTGCCTGTTGTACGCCGGATACGACTCCTTAGTATGCTGGCTATTGTGCTCGCTTTCTATATATCGTATTTCAGTTGTGACTTTGCTTTCTGTGTTGTATGCTTTACATACTCAGTACATATTTCGTACTGACCCCTCTTTTTGGGGGGCTGCGTTTCATGCCGCGCAGGTACTCCCAGGTGAGTTGAAGACAGTATAGAAGATGTTCCAGTGCAGACGGCAAGCTCCATTTGTTCCCGGAGTGCTGCCGAGTCGGGGTTTGTATGTTATGCTTTCTGGATTACGTTAGAGACTTTGCAGACAGCATCGTGGGTATTGGTTATCAGTCTGTAAGCGGTTCCGTCAGCCGATATGTCGGTCTTTGTTATGTACCGAATATTTTATGATCACAGATTTGTTCGGCTTGGAAGCTACGAGAGAGAACATTTCTGGAAGAAAAAAAATTTACGATGTATTTTATCTTATTTGATTTAAAAAGTTTGATGTGATTTTATGTGCAGCAAAAGTCTGAGGGTTCGCTCGGCCCTAAGTAAGGGTCGGGTGCCCATCACACCCTAGGGATATTGGGGTGTGACAAAGTGGTATCAGAGCAGGTCTGTCCTAGGGGTTGTCTGCAAAGCCGTGTCTAGTAGAGTCTTGTTTATCGGTGTGTTGTGCACCACATCGATAAACAGGAGGCTACAGGGCATTTAGGGTGTTACCTTTCTTTGGATCTTAGATCGTGCGATAGAGCCAGCCATAAGAAATGAAATTCCTCTTACTAACCTTTGATTTCAGCTGAAGAATGATATCGACAAAAGAAAGTGACCGATGATATTGGAAGCTACACAATACGCAAGTAAGTTATGGTACGAAAGAGGCGTGTCGGGTAAGGTAAGAATATTTGAATTTGATTGAAATGTGAGATTTGAGGATGAAAGAGAAGGTGGATAGAAAAGTACAACAGAACAGATAGTTAAAGGATCAGGTACGTCTCGAGGTGCCATATGTGAGGTAAGTCCCGACACCTTTATACTTTTATTTGAAATTGTTAGCCCTGTGTGGCTATGATACGATGTGATATGATGTGTATATACGTATGTGTGTTGGCCCTGTGAGGCATGGTCGGTATTTCCTGCGTGCAGGTTTTGGGATAGTAAGAAATACAGAGGAACCTCTGCCCAAATTTTTCCAGAAATATGAATAGGAAAATGAGATATAAGTTCTTAGCATGTTTTGAAAGTCGATACCGATAGGGAAAATCTATTATGTTGGATTAAATTCTAAGAGATACCCTCCATGTCATTCGTAAGAAGCATCATCCTTACTTGGGAAATTTTATTTTGGGAAAGCATATATGATCAGCAAATTTCTGGAGATCATTTCAGGAGGGATTTGGGACCCAGGTGAACCTGAGTAAAGGGGCGATAGAAGAGTTGAGTCAAAAATAGAGAAACGACACGAGATAATATGCTTGAAGTGTTATAAGTAGGATTAAGGGAAATTGCGAAATGGTTTAAGTGAGATGGTCAGAACGAGCTAGTTACTAGAAGACAGTGAATTTAAAGAGAACGAGCAAGAAGAACTCGACTTAAGCTTCAAGTATAGATGGATATGGTAAGTTGCAGTCGATTACGGAGGTAGCTAAATCGTGTCTACAATATTTGGAAGATCAATATTAACAGATGTCAGGTGGAGAATGGCATTAGTCTAAGTAAAGAAAGGCACAACATGATAGATGAGTTCAAGTTACAAGTGAATCGTTATAAGATCACCAGAAGAATTATAATTATGTAAGACTAATTTCACATTCGGGGACGAATGTTCCTAAGGGGGGAGGATGTTACACCCCGTAAGAGTATGTGCTATTTTAATTAAGACAAGAAAGAATGAGTTAAGAAAGTTCAAGGAAAGTTAATCGAGTTAGTAAGAATATCGTTATATATATGGTTGCCTTAAGTATCCCGAGGTGACATCGTAACCTAAAGGATTTGAAATCGCGTTATGAGCGTATATGAGGTAATGTGAGTGCCCTTTTAAAGTATTTGAGATTATTAGTAATGATATAGAAGATGGATAAAAGATATGAATATATTTTTGCGATTGGAGTTTCGTCGAAGCTTCGTAAGTTCTCCAGTTACGTTTACGGTTATGGTGATTCTCCGGACCCTTCGAGACGTGTATGGATTGTTATGTATGTATATGGGTATGTATATGTATGTATAAGAGGTTACATGAGAGTTGGAAGAGGATTAGAAGATAAACGAATCTAAACAAAATGAATCGGAACAACTTCATTAAAATCTCGGACCAGATTTTTAGCCCATATTTTTGGGGGCATATCTCCTAGTATATGAGGAGTTTTAAGGTGTTTCAAAAGCCTAAAATGAATTTCATCGAGTCTCGTTTCCAACGCAAAAAACAGCTCGTCAAAATGATATTTGGATAAGGAACTATGGACGATGCAATTTGGGCTGGCAGGGCAGCAAGTTTGGACCCGACCCAAACACTAATGTTTCGGCCCATGAGGCCCATTAACGTTAATATATATGGCAAATTCACTTGAGGGCTGATCATTTTCAGATAATATCCTCCAAAAACATTAGAGAGAGAGAGATCCTAGGCTAAGGAAGCCATTTTGATCAAAATCCGAGTTCCGAATCCCGAAGATCATGAAGAGAAAAACGTTGTACGTTGCGTTGCCTTCAATTTGAGATAAATATTGGTCTTGGGGGATGAAATTTTCGTGGTGGAGCTTCTGATAAGGTATTTATAAAATTCCTTTTATGTTATTAAAGTGTTTATTTAGAGTTTTAACGAATTAGAACGGAGAAAACAACATTATAAACTCGTTTGTTGTTTTGTTGAAATTTATGGGTGAGGGGCTGTTTTAATTGAAATTGATGGACTGATTTGAATTAATATTTTGGTTGTTGTAATCATTGATATGTGAGGAGAGTGAAGGAATTTAATAGTTAGAGTTGGAGTTAAATTGTTGTGGGTTGTTGTAAGGATTATAGAGATAATAATGTGGTTTTATTGCACATGAGTAGATGATGTGGTGTCGAGTGGCTGCTGTTGTATTTCCCTGAAATTTTCTGAAAATATTGCATGAAATAAGGTATAAGAAGTGCATATGGGCTGCTTGGTGTATTGCAAGTGTTCGTTAGAATTTCGGGCATCGTTATGTTATAGTTGGGGGCTGTTTTGATATGTTGTTGTTCTTGTTGAAATAAAAGAATTGAAGATATGGTTTTGTCCATATGTTATTGTTGGTATTTCTGTGTCAACAGGAGAGCAATTGGAAATTCGGATAGACGAGTTTATAGGGGAAATGCTGCCCAAATTTTTGTAGACAAGTGATGAGTTAAAGATTGAATACCAAAAGCCTTATAGTTAACAATTGGTAAAAATGACCATTTGTAGGTTTTGGGCGAAACAGAGATTGAGTTTGGACAAGCCTGAGTAGCGCGAAAGGTATGTAAAGCTTATCCTTTCCTTCTTTGGCATGCCCTAGGTCTACTAGATTGAGATTTCGGCCTCGGGGACCATCCTGCTCATCGTAACCCGAGATTAGTTTTTGTTACTATTCATTCAATAGAATTGAATTATAAAAGGTGCATTTTACTAGAAAAGTGGTTGGACTTCCAAAACGTTTACAAATGTAACCCGATCGTTATAAAACTTTCTTGGATGCCTCCGTAGAGTCTAATGGGCGTGATTCTCGTCCGCCGCCTCGACTTGGCCCGAGGTGGGCCCGCTATCCACGATGCCTCTCTTATTGTTCTGTTTGTCTTATTCCCGTACGGTAAGTCAAGGGAACTCATGGTTATTGTTCCGACTACTAAACGGGAGATATTTTATCTATCCCGAGATGGATTTTAATGATTATTGACCCAATTGTGGGGACCGAAACCCTGACATGTGATGTACGGCTTTAGCCAATGTACTCTTGTCCGGAGTTCGCAGGTAACTCCTGGTTATTATGCTGTTCACTATATGATAGGTGTTATGACCACCTTCATGAGCATTATAAAATGTTTTTGACATCTAAAGCGTTTTTAAAAATCTTACCCTGAGATTCTGGACAAACTACTTATTTTCTTTATTTTCCGATATACGATTTTGGTATACCTGAGTCCTGTGTGATGCATGATCCTGGCATGTGTGATTATGTTTGGAAAGTGATAATTTGGAATTTTGTCTGGTTATCTTCTGTGTTACCGAGTCCCGGGCCGGTTATGTGAATATGCGCATATGTGATATTGGCCGCTGGACCCTCGACCGCGGCGTGCCCGACATTGACTGCTGGACCCTTGACCGCGTCATGCCGGACGTGTGGCATTGACTGCTAGACCCTTGACCGCGTCTGCCGCACTTGTGATTATGCCGACATAGACCGCTGGACCCTTGACCGCGGTATGTCGAACTTGTGATAGAAAATCGCTGGATACTTGACCGCGGTATGTCGAACTTGTGATAGAAAACCGCTGGATACTTGACCGCGGTATGTGTGATTGTGACCGCTGGACTTATGGCCGCGGAAATTGTGCGTTGATTCTTCTATGTGTGTGAAACAAAGATGTTTTCCAAAAGAAAGCAAACATTTTGTCATCCCGATTGCCGTATTGATTTCTCCGGAACTTCTTTTGCCTGTTGTACGCCGGATACGACTCCTTAGTATGCTGGCTATTGTGCTCGCTTTCTATATATCGTATTTCAGTTGTGACTTTGTTTTCTGTGTTGTATGCTTTACATACTCAGTACATATTTCGTACTGACCCCCTCTTTTCGGGGGGCTGCGTTTCATGCCGCGCAGGTACTCCCAGGTGAGTTGAAGACAGTATAGAAGATGTTCCAGTGCAGACGGCAAGCTCCATTTGTTCCCGGAGTGCTGCCGAGTCAGGGTTTGTATGTTATGCTTTCTGGATTATGTTAGAGACTTTGCAGACAGCATCGTGGGTATTGGTTATCAGTCTGTAAGCGGTTCCGTCAGCCGATATGTCGGTCTTTGTTATGTACCGAATCTTTTATGATCACAGATTTGTTCGGCTTGGAAGTTACGAGAGAGAACATTTCTGGAAGAAAAAAAATTTACGATGTATTTTATCTTATTTGATTTAAAAAGTTTGACGTGATTTTATGTGCATCAAAAGTCTGAGGGTTCGCTCAGCCCTAAGTAAGGGTCGGGTGCCCATCACACCCTAGGGATATTGGGGTGTGACAACAGATTACAACAAAAATGACTCATGAGGATAGCTGGAAGCAAGGAACATTCTTTTGCGGCTTACCCGTTCTATAAGAGAACGGTTCAACTGCTTAGGCAGTCTGGCGCATTATTCACTGCGCTTTATTTAAAGCAGTGTGCGTCATCCGGGGTAATAAAAAAGAACCATACCCTATTGACAGTGTCCCTGTCCCTTAATCATCAGGCTACCCTCGGATTCTTCCCTCCAGATATTAATGAGGTGGGCGGGAAGGATAGAGCCCAACTTATTATATACGGATACAGATATTCCTTGTCATTCTAATCTTGATATAGTTCCAACAGGCCTATTCTCTGACTCTCCTATAGTGTATAGTATATTCTTTCCATCTTCCTACTAGGATAGATATTCTAACAACAAACTACCTAGCGACGCTAGTTGGCAGCTCCGCATCGTGAACTGCATCGGAAAGGGCATTCGATCTCTCTTTTATGGGCTCTTTCCCTCGTATCTGACCTATTCGAGTTATCCCTCCCAAGCGGACAAAGTGGTTTTTGAAAAGGTCTTTAAACGACTCTTCGTCTCCAGTTCCAAAACGAGGCCTTTCCTCGCTAGGTGAATAAAAACCTCAACAGCAGCCTTCATTGAACCCCTTCTTCCTATCCTTGCTACCTATGAAAGGAGTCCCTCTCATTCACTAAAGAAGACGCATCTTATAGATGGATGAATATACATTTGATGGCCAGTTCTATGAATCAAAATCTCGAGTTGGAGGCATCGCTGGGAAAAAATCCAATTGATTCGGTTTTCTCGAAATCAACGAGTGGACTTGAAATCATAGATCCATTTTGTGATCCACGCGACTCAGACAAGAATCCTCTATCTTACCCACCCAGTGCTGTTCTGATTGAATTTCAAAGATCTCGCTCGCTGTCAAAGCGCATTTTGTGAAGTGTTCTCCTGCCCCTGTCACCTGAGATAAAGTAAACGGGAAATCGTGATCGGAGTCGTGGTTTAAAGATGATGATTTGAAGATTCATTCGACAGAGAAGGGTGTTTTGGTTGCCGATACCGAGGTTGAATGAATCATTCCACCTGGCAACAGCAAAAGTGGAGTTTGGCACAGGTCAAAGGGGAAAGCAAGGATGAATTCCACTTTGGAAAGGAAAAGGGCAGTTCCAAATGAAGGACCCAGTCTCAAGGGGCAAGCTTCCCGGTGTCCAAGTGTCAAGTCCCGAGGGCTTGTGTCCGCCGAAAGCTTCCTTTTTTATTTTGACTCTTTCCTTGCAATGAACCGAAAGGTGAGAGGCAGGGCTCGGTCTCAAGGTTGAATTGAAAGTCACTAGTCAGTCCAACTGCACGTGTAAAAGGTCACGGAGTCGTCGTAAAAGGGAATAGGTTGTTTTGCACATCCAACAACTGAAAGAGTTTGCGGAGAAGGGTTGAGTTGCGTAATAGCAGATTCGTAGGTCAATAAATCGTTGGATTTGAAATCGAACTCTCTACCTTGGGCGGATAGGAATTGAGACTTTCAATGGTCCGCTCTTCTCTCCTCGTGATCGAAGCTGACCCCAGAAGTTGGGTATTCCTTCTTAAGAGGACACTAACCCTCCCGATCTTGCTAGCCGGGGGCTCAGTCTTTCAAGATTCAATCTTTCCCTTCCGATCCCAGGGAATCGCTCTTATAGTAGGAGGTTTACTATGTCCCCAACTTCTCTTTATTAAGAAAGTAGGTTGTCTACTATAATTAGATTAAGATCGTAAAAACAGAAGCTTGTAATATAGCTAGACCAAATTCCATAAATGGATTCCGGTAATAACATTATGAAACTGAACCCATATGGCAGAAAGCAGAAGCAGCGGGTACGTCTGTTCGGGTTCATTCATGTCCAATAAACTTCAAACAAAAGGATATTCGGGTATCAGAGTTGAGCGGACAGGCGACGGGAGGATGGGGGGAAGAGTAAAGACAATACGAAAGCAAGAGTTCCGGCATCTTACTTTACTAGTTTCATTTCTGTATGATAGTCACCCCTTTCTCACTGCTCCCTTTCTCGGTAAAGCAGAGTGAGCAACTTCTTTCTTTGCTACTGCTGCCATACCACAAAGAAGTCCAATAGCTGCGCTTACTTCTTCCTTCAACCCTGAAAAGAGCATATGCGTCCCGGGATTCTCTCCATCTCAGAAGTGGATTCCCCTGCAAGGGTACTTGAGTACGACTACGGCTATGAAAAGCTTCTCGAAAGAGGAGGAAAGAGGGTAAACTCGACTCTAAAAGTTTCAGTTGCCTCCCTCTCTCCGCCCTATAACTGAAAAAAAGGAGCACGGCGAAAAGCCAACCTTCTTTTTTTTTATTCGTTTGACGAGGGAAGACCTTAAGTACTGAATTAATGAAATTACACCTATATCGCGAAAAAGAGTTGCTCTAGCTTTAGCGCGCACCCTTTCTCCTATGAGGAAAGTGACTCTTTCCGATTCATGTCTGGCCCTTCCTGGGTCTGGATCACAGTATACCGGCGACTTTGTCCTTGAATTCATTCTATTTCATATCCACCGATCCGTGGAAGAGACCAAGGAAGAGTAAGATAGATTTAGGGCCGGCAAGCGGGTCTAGAATAGATTCCCCAACGGGTCCTGACTTTTCAACAACAGAGGCGAAAAATTACTCTTTCAAGTCAAAGTCAAAGTCGGGTAGACTAAGATGGAGTTTCTTTTACAGTTGTTCCAGGGATATGGGTATAGAGTGAATTCTATTCACTCTTTATGAAGTGGAGTGCACTCCTTATATCATAAATCAAAAAGTCAGTATGGTGCCCCGGTAGACGCGCAGACCGAGTGAGGCCGATCCAGATGTGCCAAAGATTGAGGACTATGAGGGTACGGTGCTATCCTTGTACTTTGTTTGTTGCACATGGCCTAATGTACACTTGCCCCTTTTTTCTCACTCTTTTGGTGGTTTGTCAATTTGAATCTATTATCTTT
>NC_083340.1:72110138-72113820 GCF_019175385.1 Lycium barbarum
AGGGACTCAAGCTAGTCTAGGGTCTTGCAGGATCACTGGCCAGTAGCCATTCTTTAGGTGCATTTGCTTTAGCTTGAGTGCTTCCATGCCCGGTAAAGTTGATAAACTGAATAGAAATCCTTTTGCTTGGGTCGAAGGAGAAGGAAAGAAAAAAATCCTAGCTTTAGGGGAAAGAGATTGAGGATAGTTTGACATAAGCAGGCATCCATTGTCACGAGTGAGCAGCTGCTTCTCCTAAAGACTGGGCTCCCAAGGCATAAGAAAAAAAGAAAGCGGATTAGGAAAGATTCAAAGGATTACTATACTCATAGACAGGGTTCAGGTTAAGTACGCAACAAAGAAAAAGGATTTTCTTTGTCCACAGGAATCGAAGTTCCAAAAGCAGACGAAATCACTATGGAACCGGACCTCCTCGCTCAATTCATTACCAGGAAGACTCAATTTCCTTAGTAAAGGCGAAGGGAAAAGCCTAGCAGACGGGAATCCCTTTTTATTTTCTATTAAGACCTCGGCACCCTCCTTACCTCCCCTACGATACATTTACCCCTAAGAGGAAAGCTCCCAGGTTCCGCATCTTAATGAGGTGCATTACCTGATTGGAAGCACTGAGGTTAATTCGAAATGGGTCAACTCACCCAGCAATGACAGAAGAGAGCGATCACAAAACACTAAATTGACTTTCCCTCTTGAGTGAGGCTCACTGGAGCCCTATCCCGATCTTTAGCTATCATTCCAACCATTGGTTGATTTGACGTATCTAGTAGGGGTGGGTCTGAAAGGTATGCTGCTGGGTTGGTGGATATCTCCTTATCTAGTAAGGGGCTTCAAACTTATGAATCGAGTGGATCAGCCGTTACTATGGATAAAGCACAAATAGATAGCTATGAGAACAGGTCTATTTAATGCCCCACAGCCTGTAAGCCAGGAGGCGGAATAGACAATAGGTAGGGGGTTCATTTGCTCTTATCCTGTCTAGATAAGAGATTTGAAGGGACGAACTGCTTACTCCTCTTTCACTTTCACTGGCTTCTACTTGTCTTTTTTTTATTGGCTTATTTAGAAAATGGTATCAGCATTTGAGACGACTCTCCCCGGCCAATCCTCAGTCGTCCGTCCTTGCTTAGGAGAAAACCGAACCACTATCTCTTGATTGATCTGTTTTTTTCTACCTTTACAGCTCGCTCTGTAAGTTCACTAGCAATACACCAATACAACACTAGCACTAGCTATAGCAGTAACTAGTACAATGAGTCAGGGGTTGGGTGAATTCCATAATATACGCCTGTTGGCATTCCAGCCTTCCTATCCGAAAGAGAATCCATTATTTCTTGGTCGTGAATATCTGAACTGGTTGTTCCTGGTTGTTCACTGTTCAAGAATTCTTGTTTAGACAATTCAGACCATCCATACATAGTCTTTTAATCTAAGATTGAAATTATTCCATATTTTATTGCTAAAATATTGTTCCATGGAGCTAAGGTCCAAAATATGGAAGAAAGAAGTGTTTCCACGACTCTCCAGTCAATTTTGTTCCACTTAATCCCTCTTTCATGGCAACATCTCTTTCCGGCTAAGGAATGGGAAATCTTTCTCCTGTTACATGAATCAAGTTTTCATTTTCTCCGGAAAAGCCCCTTTCCAGCTGACGCTGTCAGTCCACTAACAGCGGTATACAGTAAGTTAGTACAGGAAGGGCACGCGAAATAGACAACTACTTACTAGGCTAGGGTAGTCGTTTTTTCATCTTCCCTTTATTTTACTTTACCCTAGTGGAAATTCATTTTGAAAAGTTACTAGGTAATTAGTGAAGAGGTTTACAAAAGTGACAAGCTTGGTGGATAGCTCTTATCTTAGGAGGAAAAGCTAAGTATGCCCGAGTAGTCTTGATATTGGTTGGTTTGAGGTTTCGTTAGTTTTATACTAACAAGCAAGCTTCGGCGACAGCTCGACCTAGCGCGTTAGCCCCAGTACTATAGGGAAGGCCTATGTGAAGAAAAGGCCTGCCTATCATCAAAGCAAGCCCAAGTCCATGCAAGAAGGCCCTCCAGATCTGTCCAAATTCAAAGCCCGTCAAAGGCATATGAAATCATGCAAAGGATCCGAGCCCATCCAAATGATGTTCAGCGGGCTAAACCCAAGTAGCTCTGTCCCATGATCCAAGAGACCCGAAACTAGTTAATCATTCTATCCTTACCTTCTAACCAATCGGCCAATCACGCTATCCTTACCTTTCAACCAACCCCTTCGATTTAGTTTCTGCAGCAGTATATAATCTCGGACCCGATGGATGCCTACAGAAAAATGGGGTTTCCAGAAGTGATGGCAAGAATCCGCGAAATAATGTTTTTTCTCCTTTTTGTGTTCTTTCTGAATGGAGCTACGCGAGGGAAAGCTCAAATTTCTACTCTGCCGCAAAAGGGGGCCGCTTTCTTCCCCCCCAAAATGCCAATTCCGCCATCAGGGCCTAGCAAGAAGCATAATTCTGTTCCAAAGCTTCGTTTCATTCCAAGTAGTCTATGGTTCGAAGCGTCGTGTTCCATCCGGCGCGAATCCTCTCCATAACTAGTATAGTGGAGGTCTTACTTGTATTGCAATAATGAAAAAATGTACGAACACAAATAATGAGCAGACCAGCCCACTTTTATATGTGGGTTCATTTCAGAATGTTTTTTTGTTTTGAATAAAGAAGCGCGTGAACTTTTAGTGTAAGGCAGGTGTTTTTCTCGGTGGATGGATGGGATAAATGCCTATATTGCTTTATAATGTAATTGTTATGTTGATGTTATATTAAAGAATGAAATCTAAAAAAGTTGCTTAGTCCCATTCTTTATAATTGTCTTTCTCATACTGTGTAAACGAACTTCAAGTCTGAATTGTGTACTGTACTCAACAGGAAGCGTCACAGCCACCCCCGATGTCGATCTGCAGTATTAGTTTGAGAAAGTCGTTTGGTTTTTAACCTAGAGCGATTGGTTTACCTGTATCATGCAAATGTCCAACACTTAGGTGCTTTCTAAGAGCATCCTATATGAAAGATGTATGACATGTGTGGATAATGAATGACTTGCAGGGTATGCAATATCTTAAGTACAAAAGGTAAGACCTAAAAAGAGAAATGAGCTTAGCACAACACGGGATAGAAACCTAATCCTAAAAGGAGAAAACCCATCACTGAACAATCATAGGAATAGAAGAAAATGGGTTCAGACCAAGTGACAGAACTCTCTATGAGTTGGGCTACATAAAAGATCCTTTTCTACTAAAATGGATGTAGGCTTAACTAAAGCCCAATGCAGGTTGAACTCTATGGAATCTAAGCCTCACTACCCTTACCCTCTTATAGGGTTACAAGGAATTTTTGGCCGGCCCCATATAGATTCAGCTTAGGGGTTTATGAGAGATTGATTGATAGACCTAAGCTAAACAACTAAGATTGAACCTAAACCAAAACCTATAGACTGAATTAGAAGACCAGAGGTTTAATTCAAGACCAGGAAAGCAAGTTATATCGAAGCCCAATGCCAAGCAAAGCCCTAGACTACAAGTGAAGAAATTGGGTTCAACTAAGCCCTTAACCCAAGATGAGGTGGAGCCTTAACCCGACACAAGAGGGGCCCTGTAGGATAGTGGGCTTAGTCAGCCCAACATAGGTTGTTAACCAAAAAGGAGAAGTTCCCGAGAA
>NC_083340.1:72114522-72115374 GCF_019175385.1 Lycium barbarum
CATGGATCGGTAGGAACTACGTACATACATACTTTTAAAAAAGGGTAAGTCCAAAGGCTTTCCATAATAGGTAGAGGCGAAATCACTGGATTTTTTTTATAGTGGAAATGCCATAAAGCGCGACCCAAGATCCATGATACGAAAACCAAAATCAGAATAACGAAGAAAAAGACATCGTGATGTATTTCTAACTTCAACTCCAAGACCAACGATTTATACAATAGAAAAGACCATCTAAAGAGTCTGTTCTCAATCATAATAGCCAAAATAGTGGCAAAAATGATTGCCGCAAATTCTTGCAGGGTTTTAAAGACTGAAACCATAGTCGATCCGGATTAATGAAGTAGGAGAAATTCAAATGTGAAAAATAGATCCCCTCATATAAGGGGGAAAGGTAAAGATTTGAGATAAGTCCTTCTGTTTCTCTTACTATTTTGATAGAGGAGACTGCCCACACTGAACACCAACCCAATCTCGATACGAATCAGTACGCTACACTCGATCAATCCACGAAGGTGTGGCACTTCTCCGCCCTCTGCTAGCAGCTTTCTTCTCTTATGATTTTTTCTTAAGTAGAGGTTTTTTACCGGTGACCCAGTTGATTCGGCCCCCACTATTCTTAAGGAACTAACCCAGGCAACTGAACTCATTTAGGTTAGAGGCTGCTTAGTAAGAGCTAAGTACAGATCTGCTACCAGCTCCCCGGGTAGCCATCCGTCTAATGAGCTAACTTCTTGACCTTGTTCTAGGCCTTCTGGGTCTTTATTTCCTTCTTCTTGTTGCTCCTCGTCATTTGATTTGCATGGTTAGCTGCTGCTTGTGCCGCCGCTGATGAAGCCACATCCGGAAAGT
>NC_083340.1:72118505-72120183 GCF_019175385.1 Lycium barbarum
TAATTTCTTTTATATAGAGAGACTCGTGCCCGCGTGCTGCAAGATCGAGTTTTACTTGCTCAACGAACTCGATCTCCTTTATGTCTTTCTCTGCCGGGCCCCATTCGGGGTTTTTGTCGAGTTCGTCTCGCTTCTCGGAAAAGAAATCCATAAAGTCCTCGGTAGGATTGGCAGCATCCCCCCTCAAGGCACGATTCCGAGACAGAATCTCTTGAAAGAGAAAAAACCATGAATGTTTTCTCTCCCTGATTTGCAGATCCCTATTCTCGAAATCGAGTAATCGGTAATACTCTCTCTGAGAGCCCCTATTGGAGAGTCCGGTCTTGACTTCTGACCAATACTCCCCCTTCGCCTTATCAAGTAGAAAAAAGCGATTTTCCCTTTCGAGCTTTCTTACTCGATTGAGCATAGAAGCTTCCATACTTGCATTTTTGATTATGAAAAAAGGTTCCCCCCTTTCTTGCCCAACTATTTCGGGGAGAGGCAAATCGGGAACCAGCGGTGGGGCTTCAGGTAGGGCATCGGGAACCCGCGGTGGGGCTTCAGGTAGGGCATCGGGAACCTGTAGGAGTGCCCCTTGTCTCCCGCTGAAAGTCTCTTGTAAACTGGTCAAGGCCGGTACGGCTGCTTCGAAGAATTCCGTGTACATTTCTATCTATCTAATGGATTTTGCCTTGAAGGCTAGCTCCTACTCCTCCTCCTTCTCTTTTAGGATAGGATCCTCCTTGGTCTTTTTTACATAACACTCTCGGCCGCCCAAGAGGACTGGCTATCTTTCTCTTTATACGCAATATCTTGAAAGGCAAAGAAAAAGATCTACCTTGGCAACGAAGACGTCATTGCCTGATAGTTTCTCTTCCGAACCGGTTAAATACCTATAACAAAAAAAGGCCAAAGCCCGCTGAAGCACTGGAAAAATGTTGACCACGATTTCTAACGCTTTTCAAAAACCATTTGCTTGCAACGCCTTGAGTGGACAGATAATTACGGCCACTAGATCCTTCATACTCTTACTAAAGTACACTTAAGACTCAACCAATCTTGAAAGTGGAGTGGACAACTGGCATACCTTGAATCTAGCCTGCAATCCTTTCGCACTTCTCTTATCAAATTTCTAGTTAGAGAGAGAGCTAACCGCTGCCAAATGGCTGCAGTTTTTCTTATATACGATAGCACCCCCTGCCCTCCTTGTTCAAGTAGTTCAAGAGTGAAAGGGCGTAGTGAAAGAAGGGAAAGATATCTTTCAAAGATATTCTACCCATAAAGGCAGTTCTCTTATATGGCAATACTAGATTGGCGAGACAGGAGAGAAAGCTTAGAAAGTAGTAAGGTGTCTATGGGGCTTGCCTTACAGGTAGTGACTATACCACTTACATATCGAACAGATCTTACTCTCAATGGAATATGACCTAGGAACTTACAGAATACCGAACTTGGATAATAGGTAGAAGAATGATTGGCTAGATCATTTGCTTCACTGCGGAAGAACCCCTTTCTACGCTACGTTCCCAATAAAAAGCCGTCATCCTTCTGTCGCCTGTTAGCCACACCAGACCAAGAAAAGGCAAACTAATCAACCAAGACTCAGTCACGACCTTTGTAACCTCACGGCCACTTTCTTTCCTAGAGCTTGCAGCCATTATCTTATCTTTTCAGATATGGTGACATTACTTGTATG
>NC_083340.1:72120775-72126476 GCF_019175385.1 Lycium barbarum
GAAGGCTTTGGGTAGCAGAGTGAGTCTTAGCACAGCCTTCCATCCTCAGACCGATGGCCAGTCTAAGAGGACCATCCAGACATTGGAGGCTATGCGGAGGTAATCCCTTGATTTTCGAGGTTGTTGGGACAGACATCTACCCTTGGTGGAGTTCGCCTATAACAAGAGTTATCAGGCGAGTATAGGCATGCCACCTTTTGAGGCACTCTATGGACGCAAGTGCAGGACTCCCCTATGCTGGGATGAAGTAGGAGAGAGACAGATTCTTGGGCCAGAGATTGTACAGGAGACCTCTTCCTTCGGTCCGGTTAGTACATGGTTCTGTCGTTTACCTTGCGCGTATCTATTCCTTTAAGCTTATATCTTATACCATTGCAATCAGACTCATTGGATATGTTCCTTTTCTCTTCGAACCGATTAGAAGGAAGGCGGTAGCTCCTCCTACATACGAGTAGGGAGATCCTGAACTAAGGAAGAAGAAAACCATGCCTTATAGAGCCCTACCTAGTACCAGGGTCCCGAACCGGAGCCAAGCAACATGGATCGGAACTGGACATCGATAACCTTACCGTCGAAAGCATCCATCAGAGCAAGGGAGCTGAGAAGACCGCATTGCACGACAAGAAAGCAAAGGCGTCACAGTTGACGCCTTAAGGTGACAACATCGAATGCTTAGAGAGTGAGCGCATCTTCGTGAATGAGGCTAAGAGTTGGAGGTCAGCCGTCTCATAGGAGCTATAGCTGGATTGAATTCTTCGCGTGGGAACTCATACTACTGTTAGCTGACCTTTTTTCGAAAAAAAACCCGGACGACGTAGTATTTTCTCGTATAATAGAGGGATGATAGCGGCTCTTTGAAAGAAAGACAAGGCTAGTCTAAGAGACATTGATAGCAAGTTCTGGTTGCACTAGTCACATAGGTCCAAAGAAATCCACCCCTGCTAGAATGGGCAGGGGCTGAAAGATGAGGATAGTGAAGTGCAAAAAGAGAAAGCACTGTCGGCATACAGATCGATCAGAGCCATCCTTTTCCATTCCCAGAGAGGGGTCAAACTGTTCGGCTACAAGCGAAGATAGTCAAGTCAAGAAAGCTGTCCGGCGGCAGACTAGACCCCGAACCTCCGAATAAGCATGCCCTGTCAAATCAGCTGGTATGGCTGGCTATAGCAAGCAACCTCTTTATAGTTCCCGAAGTCGTGTTTGGAGGGGGAGTAGATGTTCAGTTTCCATTGTGAGGATGAGGAATCAGAAGAAAGTCCCTTATTTCCGCCGAAGCGGGAATAGGTTCTGAATGAAGGAGAGGTAAATCCTAACCTAGTTTAGGTAGAAAGGATGTCCACGGCATAGGGACTCGCTCCCAAGGGTAGAAATTCTGGATTTGTGCGACTTCCGAGTTGAAGTCGTTTTCCCGAGCATTCTTGGATTGAGGAAAGACCTCAGGTGAACATTCTCGATGAACCAATAAGAGTTGAACCTAATCTCAATTCGAGGTCAACTCCCCAGAGCTGGCTGGAAGCGCCCGCCCCTAACGCCTGAAGCGTTGGATCCTGAAATAGTCTTTTTTCTGGACTTAGCCTTAGAACAGGACCGAGCGGTTCGCTTGGCAACCCGAATATGAAAAATCCGATATTGCGTACCAAGTTACTATGGTTCCCGCACTCCGTCCACCCTCGGTCGCCTCACAGCCAAACAATTTTGAATAACAATTGAATAAATTGCAACAATAACTCAGCGCATCAAAAATCAGAGTTACGCTCTTTCCCTTTAGAAAGAGGCTAAATCGGATCGAATCCGAATAAGGGCTTTTTCCGGTATGCAGCTCCGCGAGAAAGGAGCGAGAGAACGCAACAAAGTAAACACAATAATGCGAATGAGACTCTCGATTCTTCGATCTATTTTCTTTTGCTATTGTCTACGAATCCACTTACTTTCTAACTTCGGCCTCCATTTGACAGATGTTTTCTCTTTTCTTATTTTGAGTGTGGGAGCTGGATAGGATCGTTGGGAAAGTGCTTTGTAAGTGAAGTGAGTTGAATCAAGCAGAGTTGCTTTCAAATTCCCTGGCAGATGCCTAGGTAAAGGGTGCTTTCGCTCTTCTCTTATTCAATTTCTTACGGGTTCATTTCCGAATTTGCTTTGAGACCATTAGGTTTCTCTTAGTCCGTTCCTGTCCAATCTCAGTTGTTTATGGTTGAATAAGGGGCGCCAAATCAACTATTTCGTTTGAGGGGTCAGAAAGCCCGTGTTTTTCTACAACGTAATGTTGTAGTAAAATGGTATCAAAACAAGCAGAAAATGGTAAGAAAAAGGCTCGCACAACGAACAAATCCGCGTTGGACGGGCCAAGCAAGAAGGAAAGCACAGGTTTAGGGCTCAATCGTTGCAAGCGGGCTGAATCCAAGCCAGAATATGGAAGATTGCACTGAAGCAGCCCCAATCCCGGGGGGAGGCCTAAGCCTTTTAACCAACATATCTTTCTCTTGCTCACGAATGCCGCCAATAGAATATTTTCTTGGCTTGAGAATAGTGAAAATGGTAAAGCGGTTAAACAAAAGCCCTAACCCTAAAGAATCTGGGGGGACTAAGCCATGACTTTAAGAGATTGGAATAGACCTCAGGAATAGCCAACTAATGAAAGAAGAAGTGAGTGCGAACGAATGATGAACTAAAAAACCAAGGCGTAAGGAGGCTGAGAAGAACGAGTCGCAGGCCAAATCAAGGTAAGCGAAAGTAGGGAATAATTTACCTTATTGGTTGACTGACCCTTACCACACAGCAATCAAACTTATGTAATTACCGCTAAATTGACACATATGTTGGCTTGATATGCATGCTTAGGGAAGCAGCTTTATAATAAACTCTTACCTTGAAACTTCCAATTGAGAAAGGGTTGTTCCTCGAGCCAACAAGTCGTTCGCTTAGAAAGCGCTAGCTTAGGAAAGATGCCATTTCTCTAAAATACGATACCATCCTATAGAGTTCTAGAAATGTAGATATCATTTTGGTTTTGCTATTCTATACAAAATTCTATAACAACATTAATAAGTCTAAGTAGCAGAAGTCTGTTTCTAGGGATGTTTTCTCAATTTCTTTCCATTTGTATCTGTTGAAAATTCCACGAAATTCCAATTCAATTCCAGTTAAGTAGAAAATTCTCTTTCTTCCTCCGTTCATACGTATTTCATACATTCCAGATATGGAGTTGGGTAAAATTTCATGTGATTCGGTAAACAAAATAGAAATGCCATCATTGCTAGATCATTTATCTAATCTATCTAATTAGATGAAGAATGAACCTATAGTGGTATTTTTTGATAAATGGGAAATGCAAAATGCTCGGGGCTGGAAATGAGGGAATATCTACAATACCTGGATTTAATCAGATACAATTTGAAGGATTTTGTAGGTTCATTGATCAAGGTTTGACGGAAGAACTTTCTAAGTTTCCAAAAATGGAAGATACAGATCAAGAAATGGAATTTCCATTATTTGTGGAAACATATCAATTGGTCGAACCCTTGATAAAGGAAAGAGATGCTGTGTATGAATCACTCACATATTCTTCTGAATTATATGTATCCGCGGGATTCATTTGGAAAAACCGTAGGGATATGCAAGAACAAACAATTTTGATCGGAAACATTCCTCTAATGAATTCCCTGGGAACTTCTATAGTCAATGGAATATATAGAATTGTGATCAATCAAATATTGCAAAGTCCCGGTATTTATTACCGATCAGAATTGGACCATAACGGAATTTCGGTCTATACCGGCACCATAATATCAGATTGGGGAGGAAGATCAGAATTCGAAATTGATCGAAAAGCAAGGATATGGGCTCGTGTAAGTAGGAAACAAAAAATCTCTATTCTAGTTCTATCATCAGCTATGGGTTTGAATCTAAGAGAAATTCTAGAGAATGTTTGCTATCCTGAAATTTTTTTGTCTTTTCTGAGTGATAAGGAGAGAAAAAAAATGGGGTCAAAAGAAAATGCCATTTTGGAGTTTTATCAACAATTTGCTTGTGTAGGCGGCGATCCGGTATTTTCTGAATCCTTATGTAAGGAATTACAAAAGAAATTCTTTCAACAAAGATGTGAATTAGGAAGGATTGGTCGACGAAATATGAACCGAAGACTTAACCTTGATATACCCCAGAACAATACATTTTTGTTACCACGAGATATATTGGCAGCCGCCGATCATTTGATTGGGCTGAAATTTGGAATGGGTGCACTTGACGATATGAATCATTTGAAAAAGAAACGTATTCGTTCTGTAGCAGATCTTTTACAAGATCAATTCGGATTGGCTCTGGTTCGTTTAGAAAATGTGGTTCGGGGGACTATATGTGGAGCAATTCGGCATAAATTGATACCGACACCTCAGAATTTGGTAACCTCAACTCCATTAACAACTACTTATGAATCCTTTTTCGGTTTACACCCATTATCTCAAGTTTTGGATCGAACTAATCCATTGACACAAATAGTTCATGGGAGAAAATGAAGGTATTTGGGCCCTGGAGGACTGACAGGGCGCACTGCTAGTTTTCGGATACGAGATATCCATCCTAGTCACTATGGACGTATTTGCCCAATTGACACATCTGAAGGAATCAATGTTGGACTTATTGGATCCTTAGCAATTCATGCGAGGATTGGTCATTGGGGATCTCTAGAAAGCCCTTTTTATGAAATTTCTGAGAGGTCAACCGGGGTACGGATGCTTTATTTATCACCAGGTAGAGATGAATACTATATGGTAGCGGCAGGAAATTCTTTAGCCTTAAATCGGGATATTCAGGAAGAACAGGTTGTTCCAGCTCGATACCGTCAAGAATTCTTGACTATTGCATGGGAACAGGTTCATCTTCGAAGTAGTTTTCCTTTTCAATATTTTTCTATTGGAGCTTCCCTCATTCCTTTTATCGAACATAATGATGCGAATCGAGCTTTAATGAGTTCTAATATGCAACGTCAAGCAGTTCCTCTTTCTCGCTCCGAGAAATGCATTGTTGGAACTGGGTTGGAACGACAAGCAGCTCTAGATTCGGGGGCTCTTGCTATAGCCGAACGCGAGGGAAGGGTCGTTTATACCAATACTGACAAGATTCTTTTAGCAGGTAATGGAGATATTCTAAGCATTCCATTAGTTATATATCAACGTTCCAATAAAAATACTTGTATGCATCAAAAACTCCAGGTTCCTCGGGGTAAATGCATTCAAAAGGGAGAAATTTTAGCGGATGGTGCTGCTACGGTTGGTGGCGAACTTGCTTTGGGGAAAAACGTATTAGTAGCTTATATGCCGTGGGAGGGTTACAATTCTGAGGATGCAGTCGTTCTGTTAGGGTGTTGTAAGCCCTTCGTCGCTTGCTGCTCTAATTCCTGTTCTGTCTAGGGACTAAGAGGCGGATATTCCCCCAAGAAAGGAAATGGGGAATGGGGCATCTATATTCATGTGCAGCCTAGTCTCTGCCCGTGGGTATTGATTCATTTCCTAGCAACACCTATTTTGCCCCTCAATCAGATTCTGGGCATATTCTACTAGGGAAATTTGTTTCATTCCTTCCCCTTCTAAACAAAAAAAAAGCGGATTTAAGGACTCCTGAAAAGGGCTACTACTTTATTCAAACAAGACCAAATCCTTTAGAAGTCCAAAAGTCTCATTTAGTCTTCTTTTACTTGTCTTGCAGT
>NC_083340.1:72127089-72145064 GCF_019175385.1 Lycium barbarum
GGAACGAAGAATGGAACTGGCTTGATAGCAAAACAAAAAATTCGTATATTATGGGGCTCTTCTGGCGAGAATGCTTATTTTTTCTTGGAGAGAGCTGCTTTCTTCCGCTAAGGAGGTCATCCTTCTCGAGAGAAATTCCCATTCAGTATGAGAGTTAAGCCTTTCTTGCATTTCACTCGGGCTTGCTGTGTTATATCCCGTATTTCATACATTCGGATAATTCGAGAAAGTCGTGGCAAGTTAAGGACAAGATCATTTTCAAGAGTTATTTGATGTACGAGTTGTTAAGAATATTATTTATGTACATTGGTAGTATGGAAATATTAGGAAAGGCCACGGGTAAAAACAGAAATTCGCAAAATGACCTATGGTAATATTATGGAAGGCTAGGGGTAAAACGGTAATTTCACATAATTTTCAAGAATATTCTTGGAGGACCAAAAGTGTTCAAGAAATTTCTTGAAGGGGCCAAAGTGGCCGTCCAACCTAAGGTGGTGTGCCTCTTTTGACTATGTAATTATACATATGGGTCAAAGCTTATAAAACAAGACATTAGTTATTCTTATTTAATTTGAAGAAGGCTCTAGAAAATTGGAGAGAATGGCCATGTGCTTATATGATATTGGAAGAGGCTAAGTATATATATATATATATATATATATATATATATATGGGGACATCTTTTAATTCAAGAAATTGGAAGAAAGAACAAAAACAAAAGAAAGAAGAAAAGAGGGGAGGTGGTTCGGCCATGGTGGCCAAACATGAAGGCCGTGGAGGTTGATCCAAAAAAATATTTTCTTGTGGTAGTCCAAGTGATTGGAAGGTCCTCTTTAACATGAGACAATTGTTGAAGCAAGTAGAAGGCTTTTTGGTGTCATATACCAACCCTAAACCAAGTGGGAAGTTGGAGAAAAAGGTAAGGTTTCATCTCTTTTATGTGTTATGGATGGTTTGTGAGTATTATAATGTGTCAAAATGAATGAAATTCATGAAATGTATGCATGTTGGTTGTAGCCGTGTGGGTGGTTGACTTATGTAGAAGTGATGAATTAATTTTACTTAGTACCATGATTGTTGTGGTTATAGATGATTCATGCATGTTGTGGTATGTTGAAGTAAATGAAACTCATGAAAGTATGTAGTGTGTATGTGTGGCCGTGTGGTGCTTAGGTGGTATGGAAGAGAGTGAGAAAATTTTATCTTGTATGTTGGTTGTTGTTGTAGTGAAATCTATGGTGGAAAATGGAAGCTTAATAATTTTAGTTTAGGTGGTAATTGTTGGAAACTTGTTCTAGAAGTTTATGAAGATTGAATATGATGTTCTTGCATGTATGGCATATAAGGTTGTTAGTATGGTGTTGTTGGAATATAAATTATAAGGTTGTTATTGTTTTTGTTGGAGTTGGAAAGTCTTGAAGGAAGTAGTATGTTAATTGAAATTGTTACTATGATTATTGGCATTGTTGTTGATAGTTTGGCCGGGTTGAATTCCCGGATTGTCGTTGATTAAATTGGCTAAGTTGAAGTTTTGGAGATGGTGTATTTATAGGGGAAGTACTGCCGAAATTTCGGTAGACAAATGTTACCTTAAGATCCCACTTCTAAATGCTCTAATCAATGTTTGGTAAATGTGACCAAATTGTAGATTTTGGCGGATTTGCAACTTGAATTTGGAGTAGCATAAGGAGCGGAAAAAGGTATGTAAGGCTTTACTCTTCCTTCTATGGCATGTCTTAGACGTAATAGGTCGGATACGAGCCTTGGGGACAACTCTACTCTCCGGAATCCGCATCTAAAGTTTCCCTTTTTCATTCAGTAGAATTGAACTAGAAATTGTGTGAAATGTTGGAAAAACTTCCTAAACATCTAGAACCTGCATAAATAGGACCCGACTACCTTAAAACCCTCACAAATGACGCCATGAAATGTAACATATGTAAATTGTGTACGCTACCTCACTCGGCCCGAGGTGGGCCCATTGTTCCCGGATTTTCCTTATTGTTCCGCTTGACTTATTTTGAAGCAGAATCCAAAGGAAACTTTTGATCCTTGTTCTGATTATCAAACGATAAGTACTGTACCATTCTAATGGAAATACGTCTATGATGACAATGATAACGATGATGCTAAGGAAGAGAATACGTCTATGATAAGTATGACAAGAATGATTCCATGACTAAGAGTCTTAAGCTAAGGATTTTATATGAATATGAAAGTATCAAACTAGTTATTGATCTTTAATTCTATTCCTTGGTTATGACACTATCTTCTAGAGATTCCAAAGCAGATGAATTGATTTCTATGATATCCATGACTTCATTCTATGTTTTCTTGCAACGCTATTCTCCGTTGATAATCTCGCCTTAAAATACTCGTTCCTTCAAGGTGAGACAAAGCGATCACGGTTATTCCATAATGTAATCGGAGGTCACCGACCTTACGTCACTCCGATGGATACATGATTTTCTTTGGGCTCTCCTACATGTTTATATGACATATGTATATAAGATATGTATATGAACATGGGGTGGGGGAAGGGATACATGGGGGAAGGGAAGGGAAACATGTTTCATTGCCACCTGGTCAGCTGGCTTATCATCCCGGACGCGGGATATATGGGCGAGCCGATGTATTTCGGTGCTATGTGGGCGAGCCGACATTGTTCGGTGCTATGCTATGACCTGATATGATATGACATGCTATGCTATGACCTGATATGATATGACATGATATGCTATGACCTGATATGATATGACACGATATGATATGACATGATCTCATATGATATGATACGATATGATATGATATGATAAGACATGACATGATATAAGTTCTATTTTCTATGTCTATGAAAAAGAAATGTTTTTAAAAGGGAAAGACAAGCATGCACGGTATTCGCCCTCAGCGGCACTCATATGTACAGGTTACTCTTTTATCCTATGACATGTTCTATGTTTCTATGCAGTTATTATTCATGCGCACAATTCTTGCTATGTTACTATTCTTGCCTTACATACTCAGTACATTGCTCGTACTGACCCCTCTTCTTCGGGGGCTGCATCTATGCCGCGCAGGTACACCCAGAAGAGTTGAAGCTAGCATAGAAGATGTTCCAGCGGGGTTGGTAGGCTCCACTTATTCTGGAGTGCGGTCGAGTCAGAGTATATGAGCCATGATATTTTGTTCGATGCTAGAGACTTTGCAGACAGAGTCGTGGGTATAGAGTGTCAGCCTTGTATATGGCTTCGTCTGTCAATATGTTATTATGTTTCAGGTCACGGGTCCCATATGATGACAGACTTTGCTTATGAAAAAAATATTGGAGAGCCTACTATGTATTCTATTCTTAATTAATTCAAGGGTTTATATATGTAATAAGAGTCAGCGGGTTCGCTCGGCTCCAGATACGGGGTCGGGTGCCCATCACACCCTAGTAAAGTCGGGGTGTGACAAAGTGGTATCAGAGCAGGTCGGTCTAAGGGTTGTCGTCAAAGTCGTGTCCAGTAGAGTCCTGTTTATGGGTGTGAAGCCGGCCACATTTATAAACAGGAGGATGCGGGGCATCTAGGGATTGTTGACCTTCTTTCTGTCTTAGATCGTGCGATAGAGCCAAGTCATAGGAAATAAGATTCCTTATACTAACCGTCGATTTCCGCAGACGCCTAGTGGTGACGGAAGAAGGCGAGCGATGATATGGCAAGTCACAGAGGTAAGCCTGAATATTTGTTCGGTTACTTGAAATTGGAAGTCCTGGATGGCGGAAATATGTCCCATAGCTGTGTGTTCTGTGAAGTATTGTCGATATTTGTTACGTACAGATTTTGAAAAGTAAGAATGGTAAAGGAGGTTCTGTTAAAATAGATACGCCTATAAGGAAGAAACGGGGACAAGGGAAATGTTGTGAATAGGCAATAGGTGAGATGCGTTGTTTCAGAAAGATATGGATTTTTCATGGCGAAGAAGGTATATTTGCTACCACTGAAAATCTGGGAATCTAGGATGAAAGGAAGTGATACACGAAGGTGAAGGGTAAAACGGTAATTATAAAGGAAAGGACGTGTTACGAAAATGTTTCGGAACCTGTAAGACTTCGACTTGCTCCAGAACATGTAATAAAGGTCGTGTGAGGAAGCGGACGCAAAAATATCAGCATTAAGACACCGAATTCCAGTGAAGTTTTTGGGTTAAGCGTGCTCAGGTGGGAGCAATTCCATGATGGGTGACCCCCGGGGAAGTTGGCAAGAAATTCTATAGATTGAGACATAAGAGACAAATGAATAGCTAGGGTAGTCTAAGGAAAACTAGGATATACAGAATGGTTGGAGACCATAGGAAGACGCGTAAGACGAGGCAAACTAGATCGGTGAAGAGACAGAAAGCGCATTACAGCTTTGAGGTGAGGATAGGCTTGAATAGTTGTTGGAAGTATTTTGTGGGATAGTTGATAGCAAGTATATATATATATACATAAAGGTATAGCGTATCCCATATAAGATTGTATCGGAGGACATGTGAGTCCCAGCGACCGGAGCTACGGAAAAAGAGGCATTGATCACGCAAGGGTACCGAAGTCCGAAGGGTGGCAAAGATAAACGGTGAAACTGTTGCCAGGTAAATTATTATTGTTCTACTATAGGTAAAGATTGGAAATTCTAGTATAACAACACTTGGAAAATAAAGAGTGAGTAGAGGGAAAACAAAGAGATCAAAGTATCGTAGGGAAGTGAAAGGTAAGAAACCTCAAAGAGATGAGGGATAAGGGATAGACCAAGATTTCGTAGAAGGACTGTTGGCATATAAGGAGCCCCCTAAAGGGGGGGAGGCCATATTATAGTAGACCTAAAAAGGAATTGCAACACTATCAAGTGTCAGAAAAGGAAATCTATTAGCTTGGATTCAGAGTTTAAAATATGTCGGCGTGTCGCAAGAATACTTGGGAGAAGAATAGAAGCGAAATAACAATGAGTATACTAAGAGATAGACCTGAGGATAAAGAAATAGCCTACGGCTACATTGAACCGTTAAGTAAGGATTGTGTACTAAGACATGGCTTCCGTTAAGGTGCGGTGACGAGACAATAATAGAAAAGGAAAGACCCGGAAAGAACAAGGATAATGAGGTGACACAGTGAGTTAGAAAAACCTATGACATGGAGCAATGACTCGTGAAGGGTCAAGGAGTTCGATTATAAGGAAAACAAGGTAAAGGATAAGGAACGGGCATAATGGAAAGAGCAGCTATAAAAGAAACCCATGACATGGAATGAGGACTCATGTAAGGATCTGTTACACCCCGCGTTTTCAGAGCAAGAGTATGACATTTACCTCACCGTAGTAACGGAGTGTCGGAAACGTCCCATATTGTTTTGAAAAGCACAAGCCATGGAAAGTACGTAACAACGAAGAAAGAGGGTGAATTACGATCTCGTAAGTCGTAATCGGGAAAGAGTATTTTGAAACACGAGAACATGATCATTATTAGTATAATAAGTGATAAATATCATGTATGGAGAGTTTCGGAATATTTCGAGATCGAGCAAATTGAAGAAAATAAGTTCGATGAAAATTTGAGAAATGCTGGAAAGATTTTTAGTCAAATTTCGAGGGGTATATCTCCATGTATATTTAGAGTTTTAAGGCGTTTCAAAAGCCTAAAATGAAGTTCGTCGAGTCTAGTTTGTAATGCAACAAACCGCTAGTCGATAGGGCGTCGGAGTAGAGAATTATAGACGTTACAAACTGAACTGTCGCGCAGAAACAGAGCTGCTACAGCACTGCTACAGTACTGCAGCAGTACTGTAGCTACAGTACGTCGGCCCACCCTCTATAAAAGGGCTAAAAACCCCCATTTTGATCACAAAAAATGCTACAAAGTTCCAGAAAATTCAGCCATTAAAAGGCTCTTAATCTCACATAAAAGTGAAGATTTTGGGCGAAATTTCAAGCTACGAAGTACTAATCGAAGTCCGGGCAACGCATAGTCAGAAATATGATTTCATTTTGGAGTTGGAGTGGCTTGGAAAAAAGTAAATGTTGAATATTTGGCTACCTTCATGAAAAACAAGGTATGAATTTGTTGAATCTCTTTCTCTATCAATATGAATTAAGAAATAATGGCAAGAACAAGGTGATAGTTTGTTGTATTGATGTTGTTAATTTGTGGGTTGAGATTTGAAGAGAAATTGGACGAAATATACATATATCTATCTTGTAGGATGTTAGGGATGTTATTATTGATGTTGTTAGTACTAATTTCAACTTCTTTACGGAAATAAAGTTATTAAATAGTTGTATCACAAGTGGGTTGGTTGAGAAATTTGGAAAATAGTGTGTGGGTTGTTTTATGGCATATGTTGGTGTTGGAAATGATATTACGACTATTGGTATTGTTGAAGAATAATGAGCAAGTTATATTTAGTGTTTTAGTTGTTGTATTGTAGATTGCATATAGCAAGTAAAGACTTGATAAGTGTGGTAAAGTATTGGTAATTGGAAGATTATGTATATTGAAGAATAATGTTCTTGCATGGATAGTATGTAATGATATTGGTATGATGTCGTTGGAATATATACTATAACGTTGTTATCGTGTTCATTGGAGTCGGAAGGTTTTGAAGAAGGTAATAAATTGAAATCATGCATCTTGGATGAAATATGTGAATTGCTAGTGCGATTGTTGATTATGTTAATAGTTTGGCCGGGTTTGAATTCCCGGATTGTGTTGGTTGAGAATTTGGCTATGTTGAATGTTGAGGATGGTATATTTACAGAGGAAATGCTGCCGAAATTTCGGTAGCCAAGTGTTTCCTTAAGATTTCAACTCTAAGTATACTAATGAGAGTTTTGGTAAAAACGACCAATTTGCAGATTTTGAAGAAATTGTGACGTGAATTTGGAATAGCAAAAGGAGCGGAAAGAGGTATGTAATGCTTCACCCTTCTTTCTATGGCATGTCTTAGTTGAAATAAGTTGGGTACGAGCCTCGGGGACAACTCGGTTCCCCGGAATCCGCACCTAAAGTTTTCCACTTTTTGTTCAATAGAATTGAACTAGAAAGTGTGCAAATGATGGAAAGACCTCTTAAACCCCTAGAACTTTCGTAAGTGGGACCCGATTACCCTAGAACCCTCACAAGTAATGACATGACACGTAATATATGTAAATAATATACGTCACCCCATCCGGTCCGACGTGGGCCCGCTACTCTCGGATTTTCCTTACGGTCTTGCTGGACTTACTTGAAGTGAATCCAAAGGGAACCTTTGATCCCGATTTCGTTACCAAATGATAAATACTATGACTCCTCTAACGAGGGCACTTCCATGACGATAATGATAACAATGATGTTAGATAAGAGAATATGCCTATGATACGTACTACCGGAACGACTCTATGACTAAGATGACTAAGCTAAGTATCTTATGTAAACATGAAAATGATAAACTAATTTTTGAATCTTATTTATATTTCCTAGCTATGACTTTATTTTCTAAAAGATTTCAAAGTCTATGAACTGTCATCTATGATGCCCCGATTTCATTCTACGTTTACTTTAATATTATTCCCCGTTGGTAGTCTCACCTTAAAATACTCATTCCTTCAAGGTGAGACAAAGCGATCACGAGTATTCTATAATATAACCGGAGGTCACCGACCATTACGTCACTCCGATGACTACATGATTCTTCTTTGGGCTTTCCTGCGTGCCTATGAGACATATGTATATAGGATACGTAAATGCATATAAGACATGTAAATGTATGTAAGATATGTGTATATATTTTTAAAACATGCACGTGACGAAAGAGCTAGAGCGCTATAGACGTTGATACATGCACATGATACACGTATATGTATATGATAAAAGCACCAGAGCGCTATAGACGCTGATGTACCTACACGACACACGTATAGGTATATGATAAAAGAGCTAGAGCGCTATAGACGCTGATATATGTACATGATATATGCATGTGTATACGGGGAAAATGGAGGTAAGGGCAGAGCGTTATAAACGCATATCCACCTGATCAGTTGGCATTACATGATATGATATCGTCCCGGACGCGGGATGCCCGGACGCGGGATGTGCATATTTATGGTTAAATGGATCGGCTGTCGACGCCTCGGCAATATGATATATTCTATTTTATGTATATATACATATATATGAGTAAGGAAAGCTAAGGAAGCACGGCATCTGCCCAAGGGCACTTATATGTACAGGTTATGTTTCTATCCCAGGACATTTGTTGTAACTCTCTTATGTCATTATACATGATTCATATTTTTCGTATATTACTATTCATGCCTTACATACTCGGTACACTATTCGTACTGACGTCCCTTCTTGTGGACGCTGCGTTTCATGCCGCGCAGGTCAGCAGACAGGTGGACTTGATCCTTAGAAGCCTTACCAGCAGTGTTGACAGCGCTCCAGTTGTTCCGGAGCCCCACTTTCGTGGTACTATTTTGTGTATGTATTTTCGGGCACGACAGTACTCGACCCTTTCTATGTATAAGTGTACTGTGTCTAGAGGCTCGTAGACAGATATGTACAGTCAGTTAAGTACAGTAGGTATATGGTGTTTTGGCATGCTAATGTTGATGTATAAGTGATAACGAAGTTTATTAGTCTATGTTCAGAACGACGCCGCTAATGTTAATCTTAAAAAAAATGGCTCTGTTTACATGGCTTGCTAAGAGGTAAAGGTAAAACGATAGACAAGGGGTGCTCGGTACAAGTATCGGGTACTCGTCACGGCCCCTAGTTGGGTCGTGACAGAAGTGGTATCAGAGCAGTTCGGTCCTAGGGGTTTGTCTACGAGCCGTGTCCAGTAGAGTCTTGTTTATGGGTGTGTAGCGCGCCACACTTATAAACGGGAGGCTACAGGGCATTTAGGAAATATGACCTTCTTTGTACTCAAGATCGTGCGATAGAGCTATGCTACCAGGTTTTCATATTCCTTTCCTAATCCTATGTTATGGTTTCTGTAATGTCGATTAAGAGATCAGCCTCAGAAAGTGGGGGCACTAGTAAGGCCCCTAGAGTATCTCCAGAGCCGAGTAAGGGGAGCATCGGCTATTCGATTGAGTCAGATCCATCAGAGGACCCAGCCACAATTCCTCCAGAGTTCCTGACTCCCAGAGCAGAGGATCCTGCGGAGGATAGCTATGATACAGACCCGTCAGAGCACTCTTCTGGGACGACGGATGAGGAGGCTTCCGGGGATATGCCAGTTGCTCATGTGATGGAGCACCATGCCAGTCCGGCCACCTCGGAGAGTGCTACGGATTAGTCCTGTCCCTTGTCCTGGCCATCAGTGAACCAGGAATCTTCTGGTTATCTATACTCTTCCGATTCGGATGCGAGGAATGACGAGGGTCAAACGAGCGGCGAACAGACAGACGAGAATGTGGAGCATACTTCACATGGTAGCTCCCCGGACCAGGCTCGAGATTGATCGGCTACAGGTATATGAGATTTTCTTCGAAACTTTCTATGCATACGTGTTCTCTGTAAAATTACTAATTAATGACGGTAGACAGAAATTCAAAAGGGGCCAAAGACTTAGCGGTTATGAGTAATGGCGACTGAAATGTTTCCGCCACCAGTGCGAAATTAGAAACCCCGGATAAAAGGGTAGTTATATATATGGATGGGAGTAAAGAGTGAAGATTTAAATAGAGGAAATATGGAAATCGTATGGTTAGGAAAGTGAAGATAGGAGCGGGACCCGCCGTGAGGACGTTTTGGGAGTTGCTAGAACCCCGACTTACCTTAAATGATGTGACAAAGGTCGTGCGGGGCAGTCGATATGATTATACTGGCATTCACGTATTAAAATGCACTAAAGTTTCAAGGTTAAGCGTGCTAGGGTGAGAGCAATATCACGATGGGTGACCCCCTGGGAAATATGCTGAAAATTTCATAAATGTGGAAACAAGTGACGAGTGTAAAAGTAGGCAGCCCAAAGTAAATTGGGGTGTGGAAAGTGGTTAGAAACCCCGTACGAGTCATATAGGCCGAGACGGGCTAAACTAATGGAAAAGGGGAAGCCATGACAACAAAAAGATTTGAGGATGAAGGAAAAGGGTACAGATGTCACAGGGTGAGACCGATATTGAGTCCACACTAATTAAGGCAAGAAATCCCCGGTGTGGCGATGTATGGGAACATGTCTAGTGAGGGGATAGACGCGACGGACGCCACGAAGAAGGGATTACATCCATAAAGATCGCAAAAGGAAACCTAAGCTCCTAAGATGGATATGCTAAGTGACATGAGGTATCTACAGAGAAGACCTCCCCGAAGTGTTACAATACACTATGAGGCTAGTTTAACATTCGAGGACGAATGTTCTAAAGGGGGGGAGGATGTTACACCCCGTGTTTTCAGAGCAGGAGTATTACATTTACCTCACCGTAGTAAGGGAGTGTCGGAAACGTCCCATAATGTTTTGAAAAGCACAAGCCATGGAAAGTACGTAACAACGAAGAAAGAGGGTGAATTACGATCTCGTAAGTCGTAATCGGGAAAGAGTATTTTGAAAAACGAGAACATGATCATTATTAGTATAATAAGTGATAAATATCATGTATAGAGAGTTTCGGAATATTTCGAGATCGAGCAAATTGAAGAAAATAAGTTCGATGAAAATTTGAGAAATGCTGGAAAGATTTTTAGTCAAATTTGGAGGGGTATATCTCCATGTATATTTGGAGTTTTAAGGCGTTTCAAAAGCCTAAAATGAAGTTCGTCGAGTCTAGTTTGTAATGCAACAAACCGCTCGTCGATAGGGCGTCGGAGTAGAGAATTATAGACGTTACAAACTGAACTGTCGCGCAGAAACAGAGCTGCTACAGCACTGCTACAGTACTGCAGCAGTACTATAGCTACAGTACGTCGGCCCACCCTCTATAAAAGGGCTAAAAACCCCCCATTTTGATCACAAAAAATGCTACAAAGTTCCAGAAAATTCAGCCATTAAAAGGCTCTTAATCTCACATAAAAGTGAAGATTTTGGGCGAAATTTCAAGCTACGAAGTACTAATCGAAGTCCGGGCAACGCATAGTCACAAATATGATTTCATTTTGGAGTTGGAGTGTCTTGGAAAAAAGTAAATGTTGAAGATTTGGCTACCTTCATGAAAAACAAGGTATGAATTTGTTGAATCTCTTTCTCTATCAATATGAATTAAGAAATAATGGCAAGAACAAGGTGATAGTTTGTTGTATTGATGTTGTTAATTTGTGGGTTGAGATTTGAAGAGAAATTGGACGAAATATACATATATCTATCTTGTAGGATGTTGGGGATGTTATTATTGATGTTGTTAGTACTAATTTCAACTTCTTTACGGAAATAAAGTTATTAAATAGTTGTATCACAAGTGGGTTGGTTGAGAAATTTGGAAAATAGTGTGTGGGTTGTTTTATGGCATATGTTGGTGTTGGAAATGATATTACGACTATTGGTATTGTTGAAGAATAATGAGCAAGTTATATTTAGTGTTTTAGTTGTTGTATTGTAGATTGCATATAGCAAGTAAAGACTTGATAAGTGTGGTAAAGTATTGGTAATTGGAAGATTATGTATATTGAAGAATAATGTTCTTGCATGGATAGTATGTAATGATATTGGTATGATGTCGTTGGAATATATACTATAACGTTGTTATCGTGTTCATTGGAGTCGGAAGGTTTTGAAGAAGGTAATAAATTGAAATCATGCATCTTGGATGAAATATGTGAATTGCTAGTGCGATTGTTGATTATGTTAATAGTTTGGCCGGGTTTGAATTCCCGGATTGTGTTGGTTGAGAATTTGGCTATGTTGAATGTTGAGGATGGTATATTTACAGAGGAAATGCTGCCGAAATTTCGGTAGCCAAGTGTTTCCTTAAGATTTCAACTCTAAGTATACTAATGAGAGTTTTGGTAAAAACGACCAATTTGCAGATTTTGAAGAAATTGTGACGTGAATTTGGAATAGCAAAAGGAGCGGAAAGAGGTATGTAAGGCTTCACCCTTCTTTCTATGGCATGTCTTAGTTGAAATAAGTTGGGTACGAGCCTCGGGGACAACTCGGTTCCCCGGAATCCGCACCTAAAGTTTTCCACTTTTTGTTCAATAGAATTGAACTAGAAAGTGTGCAAATGATGGAAAGACCTCTTAAACCCCTAGAACTTTCATAAGTGGGACCCGATTACCCTAGAACCCTCACAAGTAATGACATGACACGTAATATATGTAAATAATATACGTCACCCCATCCGGTCTGACGTGGGCCCGCTACTCTCGGATTTTCCTTACAGTCTTGCTGGACTTACTTGAAGTGAATCCAAAGGGAACCTTTGATCCCGATTTCGTTACCAAATGATAAATACTATGACTCCTCTAACGAGGGCACTTCCATGACGATAATGATAACAATGATGTTAGATAAGAGAATATGCCTATGATACGTACTACCGGAACGACTCTATGACTAAGATGACTAAGCTAAGTATCTTATGTAAACATGAAAATGATAAACTAATTTTTGAATCTTATTTATATTTCCTAGCTATGACTTTATTTTCTAAAAGATTTCAAAGTCTATGAACTGTCATCTATGATGCCCCGATTTCATTCTACGTTTACTTTAATATTATTCCCCGTTGGTAGTCTCACCTTAAAATACTCATTCCTTCAAGGTGAGACAAAGCGATCACGAGTATTCTATAATATAACCGGAGGTCACCGACCATTACGTCACTCCGATGACTACATGATTCTTCTTTGGGATTTCCTGCGTGCCTATGAGACATATGTATATAGGATACGTAAATGCATATAAGACATGTAAATGTATGTAAGATATGTGTATATATTTTTAAAACATGCACGTGACGAAAGAGCTAGAGCGCTATAGACGTTGATACATGCACATGATACACGTATATGTATATGATAAAAGCACCAGAGCGCTATAGACGCTGATGTACCTACACGACACACGTATAGGTATATGATAAAAGAGCTAGAGCGCTATAGACGCTGATATATGTACATGATATATGCATGTGTATACGGGGAAAATGGAGGTAAGGGCAGAGCGTTATAAACGCATATCCACCTGATCAGTTGGCATTACATGATATGATATCGTCCCGGACGCGGGATGCCCGGACGCGGGATGTGCATATTTATGGTTAAATGGATCGGCTGTCGACGCCTCGGCAATATGATATATTCTATTTTATGTATATATACATATATATGAGTAAGGAAAGCTAAGGAAGCACGGCATCTGCCCAAGGGCACTTATATGTACAGGTTATGTTTCTATCCCAGGACATTTGTTGTAACTCTCTTATGTCATTATACATGATTCATATTTTTCGTATATTACTATTTATGCCTTACATACTCGGTACACTATTCGTACTGACGTCCCTTCTTGTGGACGCTGCGTTTCATGCCGCGCAGGTCAGCAGACAGGTGGACTTGATCCTTAGAAGCCTTACCAGCAGTGTTGACAGCGCTCCAGTTGTTCCGGAGCCCCACTTTCGTGGTACTATTTTGTGTATGTATTTTCGGGCACGACAGTACTCGACCCTTTCTATGTATAAGTGTACTGTGTCTAGAGGCTCGTAGACAGATATGTACAGTCAGTTAAGTACAGTAGGTATATGGTGTTTTGGCATGCTAATGTTGATGTATAAGTGATAACGAAGTTTATTAGTCTATGTTCAGAACGACGCCGCTAATGTTAATCTTAAAAAAAAAATGGCTCTGTTTACATAGCTTGCTAAGAGGTAAAGGTAAAACGATAGACAAGGGGTGCTTGGTACAAGTATCGGGTACTCGTCACGACCCCTAGTTGGGTCGTGACAGGATCCAGGAGTTTGATAGTAAGGAAAGTGGGATGACAGATGGAGAATGGACACGGAGAAAAGGGCCACTATAAGGGAACCCCCTCCCAAAGTGCTACAAGACCCCACAAGGTCAGTTGAACATTCGAGGATGAATGTTCTAAAGGGGGGGAGGATGTTATATCCCGTATTTCATACATTCGGATAATTCGAGAAAGTCGTGGCAAGTTAAGGACAAGATCATTTTCAAGAGTTATCTGATGTACGAGTTGTTAAGAATATTATTTATGTACATTGGTAGTATGGAAATATTAGGAAAGGCCACGGGTAAAAACAGAAATTCGCAAAATGAGTATGGTAATATTATGGAAGGCTAGGGGTAAAACGGTAATTTCACATAATTTTCAAGAATATTCTTGGAGGACCAAAAGTGTTCAAGAAATTTCTTGAAGGGGCCAAAGCGGCCGTCCAACCTAAGGTGGTGTGCCTCTTTTGACTATGTGATTATACATATGGGTCAAAGCTTATAAAACAAGACATTAGTTATTCTTATTTAATTTGAAGAAGGCTCTAGAAAATTGGAGAGAAAGGCCATGTGCTTATATGATATTGGAAGAGGCTAAGTATATATATATATATATATATATATATATATATATATATATATATATATATATATATATATATATATGGGGACATCTTTTAATTCAAGAAATTGGAAGAAAGAACAAAAACAAAAGAAAGAAGAAAAGAGGGGAGGTGGTTCGGCCATGGTGGCCAAACATGAAGGCCATGGAGGTTGATCCAAAAAAATATTTTCTTGTGGTAGTCCAAGTGATTGGAAGGTCCTCTTTAACATGAGACAATTGTTGAAGCAAGTAGAAGGCTTTTTGGTGTCATATACCAACCCTAAACCAAGTGGGAAGTTGGAGAAAAAGGTAAGGTTTCATCTCTTTTATGTGTTATGGATGGTTTGTGAGTATTATAATGTGTGAAAATGAATGAAATTCATGAAATGTATGCATGTTGGTTGTAGCCGTGTGGGTGGTTGACTTATGTAGAAGTGATGAATTAATTTTACTTAGTACCATGATAGTTGTGGTTATAGATGGTTCATGCATGTTGTGGTATGTTGAAGTAAATGAAACTCATGAAAGTATGTAGTGTGTATGTGTGGCCGTGTGGTGCTTAGGTGGTATGGAAGAGAGTGAGCAAATTTTATCTTGTATGTTGGTTGTTGTTGTAGTGAAATCTATGGTGGAAAATGGAAGCTTAATAATTTTAGTTTAGGTGGTAATTGTTGGAAACTTGTTCTAGAAGTTTATGAAGATTGAATATGATGTTCTTGCATGTATGGCATATAAGGTTGTTAGTATGGTGTTGTTGGAATATAAATTATAAGGTTGTTATTGTTTTTGTTGGAGTTGGAAAGTCTTGAAGGAAGTAGTATGTTAATTGAAATTGTTACTATGATTATTGGCATTGTTGTTGATAGTTCGGCCGGGTTGAATTCCCGGATTGTCGTTGATTAAATTGGCTAAGTTGAAGTTTTGGAGATGGTGTATTTATAGGGGAAGTGCTGCCGAAATTTCGGTAGACAAATTTTACCTTAAGATCCCACTTCTAAATGCTCTAATCAATGTTTGGTAAATGTGACCAAATTGTAGATTTTGGCGGATTTGCAACTTGAATTTGGAGTAGCATAAGGAGCGGAAAAAGGTATGTAAGGCTTTACTCTTCCTTCTATGGCATGTCTTAGACGTAATAGGTCGGATACGAGCCTTGGGGACAACTCTACTCTCCGGAATCCGCATCTAAAGTTTTCCCTTTTTCATTCAGTAGAATTGAACTAGAAATTGTGTGAAATGTTGGAAAAACTTCCTAAACATCTAGAACCTGCATAAATAGGACCCGACTACCTTAAAACCCTCACAAATGACGCCATGAAATGTAACATATGTAAATTGTGTACGCTACCTCACTCGGCCCGAGGTGGGCCCATTGTTCCCGGATTTTCCTTATTGTTCCGCTTGACTTATTTTGAAGCAGAATCCAAAGGAAACTTTCGATCCTTGTTCTGATTATCAAACGATAAGTACTGTACCATTCTAATGGAAATACGTCTATGGTGACAATGATAACGATGATGCTAAGGAAGAGAATACGTCTATGATAAGTATGACAAGAATGATTCCATGACTAAGAGTCTTAAGCTAAGGATTTAATATGAATATGAAAGTATCAAACTAGTTATTGATCTTTAATTCTATTCCTTGGTTATGACACTATCTTCTAGGGATTCCAAAGCAGATGAATTGATTTCTATGACATCCATGACTTCATTCTATGTTTTCTTGCAACGCTATTCTCCGTTGATAATCTCGCCTTAAAATACTCGTTCCTTCAAGGTGAGACAAAGCGATCACGGTTATTCCATAATGTAATCGGAGGTCACCGACCTTACGTCACTCCGATGGATACATGATTTTCTTTGGGCTCTCCTGCATGCTTATATGACATATGTATATAAGATATGGATATGAACATGGGGTGGGGGAAGGGATACATGGGGGACGGGAAGGGAAACATGTTTCATTGCCACCTGGTCAGCTGGCTTATCATCCCGGACGCGGGATGCCCGGACGCGGGATATATGGGCGAGCCGATGTATTTCGGTGCTATGTGGGCGAGCCGACATTGTTCGGTGCAATGCTATGACCTGATATGATATGACATGCTATGTTATGACCTGATATGATATGACATGATATGCTATGACCTGATATGATATGATATGACATGATATGCTATGACCTGATATGATATGACACGATATGATATGACATGATCTCATATGATATGATACGATATGATATGATATGATACGACATGACATGATACAAGTTCTATTTTCTATGTCTATGAAAAAGAAATGTTTTTAAAAGGGAAAGACAAGCATGCACGGTATTCGCCCTCAGCGGCACTCATATGTACAGGTTACTCTTTTATCCTATGACATGTTCTATGTTTCCATGCAGTTATTATTCATGCGCACAATTTTTGCTATGTTACTATTCTTGCCTTACATACTCAGTACATTGCTCGTACTGACCCCTCTTCTTCGGGGGCTGCATCCATGCCGCGCAGGTACACCCAGAAGAGTTGAAGCTAGCATAGAAGATGTTCCAGCGGGGTTGGTAGGCTCCACTTATTCTGGAGTGCGGTCGAGTCAGAGTATATGAGCCATGATGTTTTGTTCGATGCTAGAGACTTTGCAGACAGAGTCGTAGGTATAGAGTGTCAGCCTTGTATATGGCTTCGTCTGTCAATATGTTATTATGTTTCAGTTCATGGGTCCCATATGATGACAGACTTTGCTTATGAAAAAAAATTTGGAGAGCCTACTATGTATTCTATTCTTAATTAATTCAAGGGTTTATATATGTAATAAGAGTCAGCGGGTTCGCTCGGCTCCAGATACGAGGTCGGGTGCCCATCACACCCTAGTAAAGTCGGGGTGTGACATGCTGCTTTTGTTTTAAAAAGCCCTGGAAATGGTCTGCTTGAGCGGTCTTAACATCTTCATAGAACAGAGAATTATGCCTCTCAGTACAGAGACTTTTTAAGACCTCCCCGAGAGCGGAAGGAGAAAATTCGATTGCTTCGAGGTGGCCTTTGACTATGGCCTCGAGGTCCAGCAGATCAATCCAGAATTGAGGATCCTCCCGACCATAGAAAATTAGTTGATAGAAAGAGCAAATCTGCTCTCGAGTGGAAAAGGCCACCTCCGTATTAAGCAAGTCTCGCACCAGGACTTCATAGCTGGCAGACACGGTGGGGGTGGTTCTTAGGACTTGATGTACATATTCCACCCATTCTGGGTCCTGATGCGACTGGCTTAGATAGTAATGGAGAAGGTTGAGCTCCGAGGGGAGAACACCAAAAAGGGTCTGTGGACAAAGAAGTCCATAAAAGTTGTGCCAAAGGAGAACCCCAGTCCGTAGGACAAAACATAAAAATAGAATAATCTTTCCCCAGAAAACGACCCCCTGAAAAGCAGGATTTATTAAATAAAGCAAGGAAAGGCGTCTTTCTATATTCAACTTAGAACCA
>NC_083340.1:72145292-72147792 GCF_019175385.1 Lycium barbarum
TTGGAATTTCATATATAAAAAGTGCGGTACACTGAACACGAACCCAATTGTTCGAAGAAAATTCTTGCAACTACGAAAACTACAACAACCTCCGTGAATAGACGCTTTGTCAGTTCATTTTTTATATAACTTCAATTCAAGAATTTAGAAAAAAGGTGAAAAAAGGCGGGTAAATCTAGTTCAATCGGTAAATCCATCTCAGGGATAAGCTGCTCCGTTGTAGCCATTTCTGTACCTGTACCGGCTTGAGCAGCCGAAATATTGATACTGGGAGATTGGGGATCGGATGAAAGACTCGAAGATGCACATTTGGGGGTTTGACGATAAAGATCGGACAACAATCTCACTTTCCTCTTCATATTTGGAAAGACTTATGTTCATTCGCTCTGCGAGCAGAGCGGTATACCGAAAAAAAGAAGCGACTACCTTACTTAAGCAATTCTTCTTATTCTTATTCTTTCTTAGTTGAGGTTCCCCTTCTCCGGCAGCAAGTTCAATTGCATTCATCAGTTGGATGAGAGTGAGAATAGAAAGGAAGTCGGGAGGAAGAATGGAGTATAGCATTACCTCTAGAGTACAACCCTACTCCTGCCCCCCTCAATCCCATATCTACTACTTAGTCAAGCCCTTAACTACTTCTATATCTTAGAACAACCCTGCTCTCTGATCGACGTTTTATAGTCTTCATATCTATGGAAAGAGGAAGCTAGGAGAGGATTCTAAACAATTCTATCGAGCCGAACAACAAAAAGAGAAAGATAGAATACCTTTCTGAGCTATCCTAGCGTGCTATAAACCTACAGGGAACAAGAGCCAGATCGAAGACATTCCTTTCATTCTTTTATACCCCTCTCTTCTTAGTTGCTCCTATTTCTAGGGATCTAATGGTTGTAGACCACCTTCTTGTGACTATGTTGAAGAATTCTTTCCCCCCTTTGAGTTCTCGAGTGAAAGGGTCCAAGCCATAGGAAAATCTCCAGTTTCTCTCGCAACATATCTAGTTTATCCTGAAGCAGCATTTCTCGAAGTAGCATTCCCATAAGTAGAGGATGAAACCCTTGCTTGTTTATCCCGACGAGGGTTTATGAATCACTCAAATGAGCCATTCTAGCCGCATCTGAATCAGCATCCCTATCCATATGTTTATGCGCAGGGGAATCCAAATCTGAATCTATAGAATCTATTGGGGAATCCCCATCCGCACCCGAATTGGCTAAATCTAGTATAGTGGGTCTTGTTCCGATGCGGGAAAAACTCTTTTGAAAAGGCATCTCGGTGAAAGAGGACTGAGAACCATAAGGCGAGCGCCAAAACGCTAGCACAAACTGCTCCCACAGACACGCATGATAAAGGGGTGTGGGGACAACCAGGCCACCACTTTTACCAGCTATGGGTCCGGACGACCCAAGAGCCCGCCACTAGAACCCAACCCTTAAGAGGCTAAGGTCCAAGGGGCTACCGCAGGAAGTAAGCTTCACCTCTAACCTTAAGGAATACAGAAAGTTCCCCAGAATTCCTAGCAAGGACTTTGCCTGCTATTCATTCCTAAATCCCTTTCACCCAACACTAGCTAACTCGATGGGACGTCAACAGCGGGAATGCCAAAAGCAAGACCTGGACCTGGTTCACGCAGTCAAGCAGCAAAGACCTCTTTCTCTTCGGGAGCTTTCGTAACGGCTATAAAGAATGGGTCTTTCCCCTCGTGAAAGGCTATTGGGATCGATCCCTTCAACCCTCCTTGGCGTGGAAGGTCGCAAGAGAAAGAAAACTATTCTTCTTAGCAGCTTTTTCAACCTACCCGAGGTAAGGAAGTAAAGCAACCAATAGCCTTTTTACCTACTATGCCTTTCCCCGGGTGAGCAAAAAGTAGTTACCTTTAGCCCGGTCTTCCTTATTAATTATTGATAAGGCACAGGGGAAGCATCATCCTTATAAGACTGTTGCTAAACAAAAGCAATTCTTTTTCACATTCAACCATGAGAGGGCAACTTGAGCAATCAAAGCTACGCCCTCTTCCACTGCTGACTATGAACAGTTGACAGCTAATGATTTCTACTTTACTAAGCCAGTTCGGTAAGTTAAGGTCCGTGCTTGAAAGGAAAAAAAAGAGGACGGGGAAGGGGTCGTCCAATGCTGTGGAGATAAGGTGGAAGATAAAAAAGCTATATTTAGAATAATAAAGAGAATCTATTCAAATTCATATTCGAAAATGGGATTATCAACTATACTTGACTGGAAAAACCAGCCAATCTACTCTCCTTTTTTTGGTCTCCCCCCTGTAACTTGATAAATCATAAGAGAAGAATAAATCGTTGCGTAGAAAGTCGTGCTTACTATCTCCTCCATCGTTGTTATGTAAGAGGAAAAGAGCGAAAAGCTTACTTTTAGGTAGTGGCCTAAGCGCTAAGAAGTGAACATCATGCTACTCAGACTATATGCTTAACACATGCAAGTCGAACCTTGGTTTACTAAAAATCCTTGTGTGGTTCGAAAGAGAAGG
>NC_083340.1:72150686-72150827 GCF_019175385.1 Lycium barbarum
TTTTGGTTAAAACGTCGTGCGACTTAGAGGACATAAGACTTCTTGGTCGAGCCAAAAAGATTGCCGACTGGATGCTCCTACCCCACCATGCCTGGCCCTTTATCTTACCTTAAGAAGAAAGAGGAGGTATGGAGCGGGGAC
>NC_083340.1:72151205-72154969 GCF_019175385.1 Lycium barbarum
GGATAAGCTGCCTCTCTGTTGTCTCGCACACCAAGGCAAAAAGAGATTCAACAGTCGGCTGGGGAACCGGAATGGATTAATGGATCATCCGATTGGAAATGATAACAAAATGCATAAGTCGTTAGAAGAAGTTCTAAAATACATTAGTAAGGGCACGCTAAGACATTCCTTTTTGTGCTTTCGATCTGCTTACTTTGAATAAAGAGAAAAAAAAAAAGAATAGATAGGCGGAAAGTCTTTACACAAGACCACAGAGCGAGAGAGAGAGCCTTCGCTTACCTGCTTAACCGTACCCTCCTATCGTACCTATATAGCCTTTCCTTCCGTTATATCCAGTTTCAGTTCTGCTTCCAACTACCGATGGGAGAAGGCTTGGACGTATAGCAAGATTCAATTAAATAAGAGGTATTGCATACGGGAATGATATCTGAAATGAAAGGTTGGAAACAGAGCTGGAGATGAGCGCTAGCCAATGGTTAAGACTTCAGAAAGCACCTTAGCAATTACCAGTAATGCCCCTATCGACCTCAGTCTTGTTTTTTGCTAGCTTGAGTTCATAACTTTACTATTTCTCATTAAACGTAGAATATCCCGACTTCGCTAGCTAGAACGAAATGGACATATGAGCGATCGATTACGAGAGCTCGACCAATCAGACCGAGAAGAAGAGAAAGAAAGGTCAATCTCCGAAAGTCCTTCGCAGAGCTGAGCTTTAGGGGGTAATACTTTTTGTGGTCTTGCACATGGAAAAGTCAAGTATTCTACGCAGGCTTGATTTACCGGAATTTTTGCTTCAAAGAATGCTTTCAAGCTAGGAATTTAAGCACGGATAGCTTTATTTGACAATTAGCTGGAAGTCGGGTATGCCTATTCAACATAAACTAAGGCGCTGGGTAGATCGTAGATTGCCGGGTATGAATTCGATTCTAAGTCGGAGAATGCCCATGAATAGGGTCTTATTACAGAATCCGCCGTTTTGAAAGTAGCCCTAGACAGATCATTGCTAAGAGGAGAGCAGGGAATTTCTTGCTAATCAGGTGCTATCATCGTATTATAATGAGGAGTCCGACGTCAGAGCAGACGGGACTACCAATCCCAGAGTGAATTAACCTTGTCTGCACTACCACCTTAGTTTACTAGACCTTGGGGAATTGGCTAGTTACCTTCACTCCGCGTGGCAGCCTACCTACGTTTTGTCTTTTTCCTACGAGACCTTATAGTTTCCCAGCCTTTCTCCGCCTACATGCCCCCCGAAATCAGATTGGCTTTTTTCTTGAGGAAGGTCCATCCGTTTTTGTTTTCGAATAAGACTAAGGCGTGAGCGAGGGTCGCTTTGTGGTGGTCTTTCACCATCTTCCTTTTGATTGGCCTATATCTTTGAATTCGGTCTTTCGCTATTCCCACAGTCCCTTAGTTCCGTACCGACTGTCGGTCTATCTCATATTCGCAGAAGAAGGAACTTGCTTAATGCCATGCCGGAAGTGTAATTAAGTAGGCTGCTGGTCGTAGAATAGTCTTTTCAGTAAGTACTGTTGCAGTTGTAGAACCATTGGCCATTGATTCTTCCTCGCAAACCTTTCATCCCCGCTGTCTAGCTCTCTCGTAGTTCAAAGCTAATTCAATCGTATCCGCCTTTGAGGAAAAGACCGAATCAGTCTTTCAACCATCCTAATAAATCCTCGTAGGTAATGCTCTTGGTCTGCCTTCAATCAGTTTATCAGCCTAAGGCTTCGCTCTATTACCTGTGTTGTAAGCTTTCCAGTCTTTGAAGTAAGGTTCAATGCTAGGAAAAAAGCTTTTCTTCGCGGTTCTATCACCCCAATTGCTTTTGTTAGGAAATATTTTATATGAGTATGCCCCTATCCCGTAAGCCTTCCATCGTTGCAAGCCCCTTCCATTCGGCCCAAGCTTTCTTTCGATTACGTCTGCTTCCGATTCTGTTATTCCGTTAGCCTTAGTTAGTCGTTTAGTCAAAGACATACGTATGCCCCTTTCGAATCGTTCTATCATTCGAAGTAGGAGCTGGGGTTGCTGGCAGAGAACTATTGGTATAGCGAGTTCATGTGCTTGCAGTTGGGTTACTACCATCCCCCTAACCATTAGTATCACACTCTGTGAAGTGTCTCTCTGGTATTGGGAGAACTTCAAGCCCCTTAGCTCGCTTGTATCGGGGGGAGCTTACTTCACTTCTTTTCTTTAAGTTACTTTCCAGGAGGGAAAGCAGCAGATAAAGAGCACCATCACCTTACTTAACAAAAGGCTTATGCGAAAGAGCACCGCTTCCCCGAGAAGATAATCCGCTTTCCTAAAATCCCTACTTTATTGCTCTAGCTCTTGACTCATATGGTACTGAAATTGGATAGGTTCATGCTTAGGCCTGGTTATGGAAACTCTTTAAGCATAGGAAATTTTGCCTTTTCCATAGGAAACTCCAACTTAAACAGGAACTGGCCTGGAACTATATGTAAGGGCACTATCATCCACTGGCTGCAAGGAAACAACTGGATTGGCTTTTCTAACTCTCTTTAAAAGAGACTGCTTTCAAATTCACTTGCCCTAGAACCTGTTTTTTATTGATATTGATCTAGAATCAGCTATTCCTAGTTTTTTTGGATTATTCCTTGCCAGAGAAATGAAACGAATCTCGAGATCCAGAAACCTATCTATACGCCTAGCCTTAAGCAAAAGAAATCTCGTTAGCCCTACCATAGAAACTATTACCTCGACTTGGATTGAAAGGAAGAACTTAGAACTTTGGGACTTACCCTAGGACTCCAACCCCTAGCATTCCAATTGAAACTCAAGGAGATGGAACTAAACCGGCTTAGGCCCTTTTCCTCTTTCAAGGGGACTAGAGGGAATGCAACTACTGAGACAGCAACTCAAACTAAATCCCGAGAGAAAATCAAAGATTAGTGAGGTAAGGTCTATAGACTGTAAGGCAGAAGGCTTGAAAGGAAGAGCACTCCTACTTACTTTTGGGAGAAATCCTAGACACCTTAGACACCGGATCCTCGGTAGGACTCTTATTTGATAGGCATTAGGGGATTTGCGGTTTTGGGGTTTCACTCGCAGACCCAGCCCTGCTGCTTCCATCAGTCTCCTATCCTAAGTTTCTTTCTCTGCATGAATCAAGTTCTTCGACAGGACCATCCCGACCGAGGGCTAATCATAGATCTACTATGGTTTTTTTTTTGATTCTTTTATCTTATTTCCGGTTAAAAGCCTTTTCTGGAAGCATTATGTTGAGTCACTCCAAGAGGAGAATCAGCAGCTCACCTCACCTTTTAGGAACCAAATGAGGAATCACACGTAGACGGACCTGAGCATTCTCCTGCTCTACGGAGCCCTCTGGAGCTAGAGTTGGGGCTGCTTGACGCTCTTCTCCTTTCGAGTGAATTGAATTACTTCGGCTCGGATGCCTTTGATCAAATGGAAGGATGGATGCCTGCCTTTAGCGACTTCGTTCGGTCATTCCTTCTTTACTTGTTCGCTATGGCTTGAGAGTTAATCGCACGAGAGAGTAAGTAAGAGATTGAAAAGAGGATCATTGGACCTCGCTCTCGGGCCCAGAGGCAGAGCAAAGAAAGCCTTAGATCTTTGCTTGTTTCGTGGTATGGACCAAAGCAAAGGTTCTGCTGCTATCGACACCTACCCAATTAACCAAAAGTATAATCGATAGATGTTGAGGTGAGTAAGGGGGGTTTGCTGGCTTGCTGGCTTGCTGACTAGCTCGTGCAATCAAGGAAATATTCAAGTACTAG
>NC_083340.1:72155431-72158294 GCF_019175385.1 Lycium barbarum
TTAGCGCATCCCTTTTCTTGCTCGTTAGCGCCCCCCTACCCCTATTATTTAGATTATAGTCATAAAGTAACTAAATGAAATTTGACAACCTTAATAATAGAAAGGGGATGCGCTCAAGCATGCGAAGAAAGCTCGAAGAGCTTCTCTTATATTATAGAAAGGTTTGTAGAAAGGGGATTCTTCAAATATCCCATGTTGTGGGGGCTTCAAAGAAACCTTGTAGTTTAGGGGTGCGCAGGTTTGGAACCCTATACAAGGGGCTAGCGCGCAATGGCTTTCTCTGATAGAGGCTCGCTTCTTCAAGTTCAAGTTCCGCTTGCTGCTTTTCATTTTGATAGGAGTAGGTGCTTGCAGCTCGCTCGCTGTCTACTAAATGAGCCTTCACTGCCCGCCCGGCCCCTATCTTTAATCTTAAGTAAAGTGAAGTCAAATCAATGAAGTGAACAGCCCAACCTCTTTGTTTGAAGCTTTGCCAGGAAGCTTCTACTTGTTGAAGCTTTGTTTCCCCTAATTCCGAAACACAACAATAGACTTGCCACTATAGTCTAGGAAAAAGCTTCTCTTTGATAAGCGGTCATAGGGGAGTTCAGAAAGGATCTGATCGTAGATAGAGACTTCAACCTGTGCGGGGGTAGGGGCGGATGTAGCCAAGTGGATCAAGGCAGTGGATTGTGAATCCACCACGCGCGGGTTCAATCCCCGTCGTTCGCCCATCAATAAATGGACCGTTTGTTTCGGAGACAGAAGACAAACCTAGAAAGCATTTTTTCTGCAAGTCATCTCGAGGCTTTCAAACGCATCCAAGCAATTGGTATCCGATTGAAAGATAGAAAGCATAGATTCGCGTCGCCTACTTGCTGAAAGCAAAAATGGAATGGCCGATCATGAATTCTATGACGTTTTTAAGACCTCACTAATCAGCCAACCACTTTTTAGTTCATAATGAATGAACCCCCGGATGAAGAAAAAATCTCCCCTCCCTTTTACTAAACCATGGGGAGCCCCGAGTAGTTTACCGGACAAATTGAGTTGTCGTGACGATACCTTTCAACATCGGAAATTCTCTTCATCACGAGACTGATCGGATCTGCCGTAGACACCCGAGAGATCTTCACAAGGCAGGCTAAAATAAAAGACTAAGAGGCGCTGCAAGCGAGCAAAGAGTTATGCTTTCATTTCTTTGTTGAGATTGAAATCTTGGGAAAAGGTTAGGTATAATGCACGCAGGCTAAGTCAAGAAAAGGACTTCCTTACTTTTCATTCATAGTAGTCTTAATGACTAGTAGTGTGAAGCCTTAAGAAAGCGGTTTTTTTCGGCATTCGCTTCCTTCGTCTTAAGTAAAGTTCAGTTGACTTTTTCGATTCAAAACTCTTAGTCGAGCTGATGGCGAGATCGAATTTTTGTTCGAGGTTCAAGAGGAAGAAGAGGAACCACCGCCCAATGGTGCTTTTACGAAAGTATGGTCACCGGTGGCTAATACCTTCTCGAGACTATCGAACCTGAAATCCACTTTCCATCGCTCTTTTTAGGTTGGCATAATATAGAAAGAGAGTGCCAAGAAAGAACACATACCTATCACTTTTGGAAGGTTTGGAACCCTTACTCAACATAGGGTCCAAAAACCCGACATACCCTTTTTTTAGAGCGTATAAGGGGAAAAGAGCTCTTGCATCGTTAGCCGCTTTTCAGCATTTCCTGCCTGAGTTGTTGACCATCACCTGCCCTCACACGGGAAGCCCCGCGCCGAGTGATTCTCCCCCCAAAAATTCTACATGTGATGTTCCGAAAACAGAAACATGTGATTTAGTAAATTAGAACCCATTGTGGGGTGCAACCAGGGAACAACTATCAACTCGTTTGAAAAGTTCTTCCATTTAGTAATGGAAGTCATCCGTTGTCACTTTCGTTGGGTATGGTAGAGAGGCTTGAGAAGGTGGACAATCCTTCAGTGAAGACCTAACGAGAAATTCAAACACACCCAAAATCCACAAGAATCGTACGAACATCTATGGAGCGTAGCAAGGAACCTTGGCTTCCGCTCTCGTCACCTCACTCAATCCTACAGCGGAAACTCGAGTCGAGGCGCTGCAAGCGAGCAAAGAAGCACTTCTTGTAACCAAAACAAAAACCCCATGGATCAGCAAAGGCTTGTTCTGGACCACGCCGCGTCATTGAGACTGCCACCTTCCTATTTGAGTAAGGAATGAATATCGGACCCTACTGACGTTCAACCGACGACCGGGCCTAGTGGTGCTTGCGGCTTTTCCTATTTCGGCTTGGATTGAAAATACTGGACAGGAAAGGAAAACAAACTGTCCAGCCTTTCAAGCCCTACTAAGTAAAGGGGGCTGCGTTGTTGGCTGCTTTAACCCCACTTCTGCTCAACATCGATCCTCTCACATACTTCCTCAAGCAGCGGAAGACTCAATGCCCAAGCAGTTACACGTTGTTGATTTCAGACTCCTCCGGTAGAGCCAACAACCATTCAGTGAATTGTCTTGTCTTACTAAGTTTCAAGACGTTCACTGAATCCTTCACGATGTTTTGGTGGCAGGTACTAGTACATCGAAGCCTTAGAGAGCCGCTGGACTCCAGACAAGCCGTTACGAAGCGCCATCAGCCCAGGTCAGGCGACCCGAAAGGACCAGACATAAACCACCCGCTAAGAAAAGGGTAAATAAGACAAGCGATCAAGCTGGCAAGTCAGGGATACAGGATGGATTTTTCCAGGGTGTGTGAACTTCCCACTATATTCAGCCACATGTGCGGGTGTGAAAGGATTTTATGGTCTCGGTCATTCTTCTATGAAATATCGATTCTATCAATCATTCCATTTCAGAATCAAGTCCCCCCTGAATAAGT
>NC_083340.1:72158775-72250135 GCF_019175385.1 Lycium barbarum
CCAAATTTCACATCGGCCGTCAAGTAAAAGACCTGTCCGATCTAGAAGGGGGTTACTTAAGCGGGCGTTATAGTGGTACCAGCTACAGCCTTCTTACGGGTGACATACATCATTTGTTGATTCAAATCAATGATAGTGAGAGTCTGTGCAAAGTAATGAACACGCTTCAAAATCAGGCATTTGAAATCAACAGCGATGTCTTGGCATGTATTGAAAAAAAAGAGGCAGACTTTATTGATAATGGGCATCTCCTACCGGGTTATCTTTCTCATATGAATATAGCAAATCTATATAAAGAGGTTAGGGATTGTCATCTCGTTGATACAGGTACTTTCCAAAAAATAGGGGGTATTAGCGAATTGATAAATCAGTTAACAAAACAGGTACAGCGCGCCCGTTATGAGCGGTGTATGCTCAAGCTTGCAAAGGCCTACAAGGGTTATAAAATAGATTTGCCTGCCTTTCTCGACTTCAGGGGGAGAATCTACCGCTGCGGGCTCCTGCATTTCCACGAGCGTGATCTCTCAAGAAGTCTTATTAACTTTGCGTTTAGCAATCCTGAAATGCCCGCAGACTCGGACGAGGTTATGGAGGCCCTTTTATACCACTATAAGTCTTACCCCAGCCTGGAGGAAGCTGGAATATCCTTTAACGAAAGTCTGGGAGAGGCAGAAATGCAGGGTCGGGTTGATCCTATTCTGCTTGGTCGAGAGGCGCGGCACCACTTTCAGTTCATTGCCGCGCAAAAGGCGCTGGTAAAAAAGAAAATAGAGGGGTTCCCAGTTACCAAAGACGCATCCGCGAGTGCTTTCCAGATTATGAGCTACTTTTTGTTGGATGAAGATATGGCGAAGAGCACGAATCTCTTGCCTTCCAAAGATAAGAAAATCAAAGATATTTATACGAATATCCTTTCCGAAGTCAAAGAGTACATTGTAAGAGAACTTGGTAATAATAGTCTATCACTAATAGTGGTGCGGAAGATGGATCGGAAGATGGTGAAAAGTATTTTCATGCCAATGATTTATGGAAAAACACTCATGAACACAAGCTCCGATATACATAAAAGCTTGTCGCAGCACATCAATTTGTTGGATAGTCACATACTAGCCTCACTTTGCTTTAAGTTCTGGAAGGAGAAATACAAAGGCATGGACAGCCTAACCAGCTTGATCAGGAATATTGGGTGGTTCGCCGCCGCTAAGGGTGTACCTGTTTATTATGTTGTGCCATACTTTCGTACATCACAAGATTATATGAAGAGTGATGTCGTCAAAATCACAGTTTATGATCGCAATCATAAAAGGAGACAAATAAGTCTCAGAGTTCATACCGATAATAGAGATCGTAGGAAGACAGAGGTCTCAACCTTCGTCAACTTCATCCATCAGAAGGATGCCTATATTGCGATGCTTGTAGTAGAGAAAATGCTGATAGAGGGAGGACCAATATATACAGTACACGACAACTTTCTAACTACACCTCACTATAGCAGGAAACTCCCTTCTCTTTATGCCGATGCCATTTTGGAATTGGGGCCGCCGCTAGCAATTATAAATGATATGATATACGCAAATTTGATTTGGAATGCCGAAGGCTCCTCGCCTGAGGGCTGGAGCCATGGTGGGGGTTCGGGGCGTGTAATACCTATTGGTGAGCTGGAGAATTACTTGGAAAATAATATGCCAGATGGTATTAGCAAAAAAATGGAGGCAACATGGAGACAAAGGATGAAGGCGCTACTTCTCTCATACGAGAGCTATGCTAGTAGTATATCCGGCGTATCACAGGATTATGTAGGTCATTTAGACATGTGGTTGAAATTCGGGGATAAGGTCCGGTTTTTTCCGGAAGGAATGAGAAAAAATGCGCTACACCCATGAAAGAAAATGAAGCAATAAACGATGGTAGTAGTAAGGGATTGGTAGCTCAGTACTTAGGTAGGGTCGAGAAAACAGAAATAGTAAATACTAAACACCTAACATTGATCCTGGCGAACATGACGTTCAAACCCTCCCCGCTTGGGAATGAAGTGTGCCTTCTCAGTCTGGCCGTCGTTCACATGTTGTATCTCTTTGCTTACCCCTCTTTACCATCATCAGGGTACGCAAAGTTCACGATTGGCTTTGACCTGGAGAATCCAGATGTAACTGTAACCGTGGGGCATGCTATTCGGCTGTATGGAGATGATGGTAAACTGCTCCCCATAAGTACAGTCTATGGGGATATAGTATCCACACTAAATGAGTTCGCTAAAAAGTACGAGGAGAGTAGTATCGTTAGGCTCACGCTACGAGTCTATACTGTTGAGAATAAAGTTGTAGGGGCAGCCCCCTCAGGGGAAGGGGTAGAGAAATTGCTAGAGGAGGTCATCCAATTCAAAAGCATTTCATACAATTCTACAAAATATACAACAATCCCACCAAAAACCATACTTCACCCGAAACCTCCAATCTTCGACACAAACATTCACAACACATTTTTATCTTCCAATTTCATCAACAACAACAACAATTGCACCTTAACAACTCCATTCCCATAATTACATAAAACTAATAATAAAATCACATAATTTCCTACAACAACTTAACAACCAATTTTCATGCCAACTTGAACTATTATTCTTCCATTTACATCACAAGGCCACAACAACATAATTAACGTACTAAATAAATTTAATTCATCTTCCTTCACCAAAAGACACCACACGGCCACACCACACACCCACACACACACACACGGCTCACACACCACACACATCATCTCCATATTTTCCATTCAATTCTACTCACTATAACATGTATAAATCTTCCTTAAAAAAGAGATAGAATTTTTACCTTTTTATTCAAATTCTTTACTTGCCACCAAAGTGCTTTTCTTGCTAAAATAATTATACCACGTTGAAGAGGGTCTCGAACTTAGTAGGAATACTAGAAAATTATGATTTTTGGGATCAAAGTTGGAAGGCTTGAAAAAAATTTCTTTCTTTTCTATATGGCCGAATGGCCTTTCTTTGTGGTGCTCTCCATTGTTTTCTTGAAAGTTCTAAAAATGAAGACAAATGGTGGCCCTTTTATATATTTATTAATCTTGGATTAAATTTACATGGGCTTGGGCCCTTTTTCTCCTCTCCATGGCCGGCCACCCCTATTGGTTTGGGCCTCTCCTTTCTTTTTTTTTTTCTAGCCCATCTACTTAGTTAATATTTTGTAAGTCATAAAACTAATTTCCAAAATTCTAATTTCGCCCTTAGCCTTCCTCCATATTTCCGCGTCATTATTTTCATGAACAACACATATATATTCAATAAAATCAAAATGTGGCCTTATTTTTTACAAGTCAAAAATTATTTCGAATTTTCCAAATGTGCAAAAATACGGGATATAACACCCCTGTTGTTACTTCCTCAACTGTGCCTGCGATCCTATGGGCGCTATAGCGGAGCCGCCCCAGCGGTCCTCGGACTGCTGAAGCGGACTCGTCTTCTCCAAACAGACCCCGACTTTCCAAAACCCAAAGACCTCAAAAATTTGACCAAACTAATTTTCACGCACAGATCGTTACCTATTATAGCATGCATGGTGTTTTCAACTAAAGTATGATTATTTCTAGCTACTAACATCACCCAAATCGACAAGAAATTCAAAACCCACTTCAGGAACATACCCTTTACTATATTCAAGTCTTCTACCCCAAATCTAAATTAAATCGAAGCATTTTGTGATATTGAGACTAATCTAACACTAGACGACTCAAAAGATTCGGATTCTACCAACCCACCAACCCCAACAATCAAAACCCTCAACTCTTAACTTTGGGTTACAAAAAATATCAGTGCATGGAAGCATTAAAAATAGAAATTGAAATCTTTTATTCATGTTACGAGTTATAGGAAGCGATTACATATCTTAAAATTCAAAGTTTTGGGAGAGAATGGACAAATTAGGGGAATGCCTTTTCAAAAAAAATCCTCCTTTTGTGAGTTGTGATTTAGAGAAGTGTAGGATGAAGTAGAGGGTGTTGGGGAGGGGGGTATTTATGTTAGAATGGAATTGGGGAGCTGTATCTGGGGTGGGATTTAGAGAGAAAATCGGTAGTTTGAGGGAGTGTATTTGGTGAAGTAGGAAGGTGGAAGGGTGAAAGGCCTTTTATTTTCTGATTTCGTAATGGCTGCTCCAACGGCTGTCTTAACGCGCCCGTGGTACCGCTGAACCGGGCCCTTAGAATTCGCAGTAATTGAATTCATTTAATTTGTGACCCGAGTTTAATGCCCTTACCTAGTGTCCCTGGTAGACCTACGATTGGTAGACGTTCGATTTTCTAAAAATTTGGTTCATTTGAGTTATTACCCTTGCAAATTCCCTCGTGGAAAACATTAGTCGAGCCATCACTAATTTTACGCTACTAAAATTAAATTCGCACATGATGACCTTTATTGATAAGTCTAGACGGGAGTGATAATGTATCCTACGATGATCTGTTCAGTTGGGTGTTACTTCTTTCGCGCCTTTTGTTTATTCGAGCTAATTTAAATAAAGACTTCTTATTATATAGCTGGCATAGACTTCCGCAAGATAAAGTTGTTCCAAATCAACGCAACTAACTATTTCATGTGCTTACCTTCCCATGCGCCTTTGTCCGCCCCTTGCCGTTCGAGGATGAATAGTTGTTTAATTGGTATCTGATGTAATGACCCATTTAGTTGTTACCGTAATTCCGAAAGATTCACAACTTTGACATCCTGGACTTGTTCGGTTCGTTATGTACCCCTAGTGAACATCTAGCCTAACAGGACTCGCCGTGTGAGTAGGAATTAAAATATCAAATTTCAGCCAATGGACCCAGTCAGATTGCCCCAGTTCTAGGCGGACCGCCATAACGGTCACGCCTCAGCGACCCATGCTCCACTAAAGCGAAAGCAGGAAAAGTCCCAGTGGATCACTTCTACGGTCTAGATGTTGCCGAAACGGTACTGCTATAGCGGTTGACTAACCGTTGAAGCGGTAAACAACCAGTGGTTGACCTATTTAAAGCCCCATCTCAGGACTTGACCTAAAACTCTCATTTCCCAAAGCTACAGCCACCACCTGAGGATATTCCAGCCTTAGAGACTTGAATGTTTGGGAAGGTAACCTCCTTATATCCCTCATTTCAACTCCATTTCATTCTCTCTTTCTTCTTACACCATTTATGGTTATAGAAATGCATTAAATGAAGGTTCGTTCTAAAATTCTTAAGAGACAATTGGGTAAAAGTGGTATTGTCGACCTAGAGTAAATAGTAACTCAAAATGGCTTATTTATTGCAAGACCTAGAATAATAATAAGTTCTAAGCCTAAACCCTTTTGTTTCCAAATGGGTTAACTTTTTAGGCTTTGATAATAAGGAATATGAACTAGTAAGGTAAGTTTGACTTACATACACCTTGATTTCTATAAAAAGAGGTTAAGTAGCATTAATTGAGAAACATGAATGATATTCATTGTAGCGGTTCTATTTTTTCCGATTTATATTTGCACTTGCCTCATTTAAAAGGGAAAGTGTTCCGGGGAAGTACGGTTGTCGATCGTACCGGGAAAAAGGAAAAAATATACTTCTACGTGGATGGTGTTCTAAATGGACTTATTTTAGAGTCACTGTTGACACCCAATTTTCACCTCATAAAATGTATATTTTAATTTTCATATTTTTCGAGTCCAAGACGGAGTAAGGATGCCCTTAAAATTTTAAAATTTAAAAATCCCGCGAAAATTGCAAAATTGACGTTTATTATTATTTTAATAAAAAATAACAATTACAAGAAATTACGAGTTATTTACTTTCACAAACATGATTTGAAAAGAAGATAAATATCTCGCTCCATCTAACTCGGAAAAATTGTTAATTAAGATGAAGGATGAATTACGGCTCATTTTGACCACATTTGTTTTACATTACTAAAATTATCAGGAACTATATCAATATGGGGCTCGTTTCGAAGCTAATTTTCTAAACTTACGAGTTTTAAATTTTAAATTAGCCTAAACAAAACTATTTTAGTTAGTTATACGTTTTTTATATTTTTTTTTTAGTTATTAGTTGATTTAAATTAAGAGGGGTTTTTAAAATTAACTTTTAAAAATCTTGAGGGGGATTTATTTTTGAAAAAAATGGGGATGACCCCCCATTTTCATTTTTTATGGGCCCGACCTTTACTTCTTTTCTTCGGGCGATCGATCTTAAGGTAACCTCTAGGGTTCCGCCTCCATGGCTGATTTCATGGCTATTTTCGCCGGATCTTTTAGGGGTTTAGTCCTAAATCTCATGATTTACAGGTTTCTTTCCCTTCGAAATTTACTTTTATATGCTCGATTCACTCATTTTTATGGATGTTACCCGGGTTTTGCTGTGATAGAGTTACCATGGGTGGGACCTCGAGTCCTTAGCAATCTTATGCACTCTATCACGTGGAAGCAAACACCCATGGGGGAATTTATCGATTTGGGTACGGTTTAAGGGTTTCTATCCTACCTTTGTACGATTTTACCATTAAAATTCATTATTATTTGTCCTATTTGATGACTAGGTGTACTATTCGGTTGATTCTAAATTTTACGAGATTTTTGCTTAAATTTTTTGTACAATAAGCTATAGTTTTGTTGGATTGTGTGATGTGTACCATTTCTGATTGGTCATGGTACTAATTGTGGTAATTTGGTTGAAAAATTCTTTTGTCCCTTGCTAAAATTCGAATTGTTTGAATTGAAGGTTTAAGATTTGAGGGGGAATCTGCGGAAAATGATTTTATACCCCTTTGCCCCCTAAACCCTACTCGGATATACTATATATAGAAAGTCTCATGACCAAAAGAAGGGGATTTTTTCTGGAAAAAAAAACTCATGACACAAAAGAAATCCTACTAGTCTTTACCTTCCTAAAAAATACTACATCACACTACATATATACTACCATTACACTATTATTACAATATATTACAAAGATTACACCACTCTAAATTACCTATTTTACTAAACACTACTCTAAATTACCTATATTACTAAACACTACAAGAAACTAGCTTGTTTGTGGTTCTTTTGGTTGTTTGGCTTGAAGTGTTGATCCAATCTCTAACCTTTGATCCTTAGGTTTCCCTTCAAAAAGGTAATACTCCTATTCCACCTTATTTACTCTATTTTAAGTTGTCTCTATGTGTTTGAAATCTGTTTATTGAAGTTTGGGTTATGCTTGCTATTTCCCTGTTTATTAGCTGTTGAATAGCTTATCTATGTTATGATGATGATGTTATGTGGATTAGGGTGTTGTTAGTTGATATTGGTGTTTGAAACAATGGTTTTTAAAATGAGGAAAACGGTCTATTTCAGCTTATAGTTATAATGGATCTTAGGAGATATGAACTTATCATGTCATTTTTCTGTGAAGTATAGTGTTGTTTCTAAGGTTATTAAGGTGGTTCTTCTCTGATTCTTGTTATGTTGTTACTGTTTCATTAGGTTCTAAAGTCCTTTGGTTTGTGATAGTTTTTTTTTTTTTTGGTCTTTTGAGTTTTATCATCTTAGTTATTGATTCTAGTCTAGAGAATGGAGATTGACACTTGCTTATTATAGCTTAGAGTTTAATAAATGAGTTTTTAAGGGTCAAAAAGTTTAGAAAGTGGTTTTTGAAAGTAAATCTTTTCATTCTTTGTTTGAAACTGTTTTGAGACCAAAAAATGAGTTTGTTTTCTTTCATTGAATGACTAAAGTCTGGTCCAAAAGATGTCTTGTAATACTTTGTATTCTTTTGAAATAACTTGAAAAACTTTAGGTATAAAACTGGATAAAAAATGGTTTTCCAACATAGGTTGTGTTTTGGTATGCTCAAGTATTTCTGGAGTTTCCTGTTGTTTTTTAGCATATAGTAATGTCTGTTGTATATAGACCCTATAACACTCTCTAAGACTGATCTTGAACTTTAAAAAAAATGATTTTGAAAAATCTGAAATATACCCTTGTTTCTCTATGATGATTACCCAGCTTAAACTAAAGATGTCCATGGCCTCTACTTATTTGGCTTGTTCTATTTGAAGTCTATGGCAACTGATTTTTCTAGAAAATGACCTTTCAAATTTTTCGAAAATAACTTGTAACTTGGCCTTGAAAGGGGTTTGGAAAGTATGGAACCTATTAATGCTAAGAACTTCTAAAATGAATTTGGATTTCTCATTTTGGCCATCTGATTTTCAAGACTGTAGGAGAAGAACTTGTGTTCTTGACTTAAAAAATGGAATAATGGATCAGGGAAAAGGCTAGTATTGTTGGTGACTTTATCTTATTCCTATCCCCTGCCCTATTTTTCACTTGTTTGCAGTGTCCATATGTCTTGCCATTTATGTCTTGTACTCTCCTTACACTGATATTACAATAGCTTGCTTAGTCCCTTTACTTAACATAACCACCTAGTAGCCTAAAGTGAATCTTAAAACTGAAACCAAGTTTAAGTGGTCCTGTTTGTGTTTGACTCACCTGTAGTGTCCAGTTACTTGACCTTATTTGTTTGTTTGGATCAAGTTCTGTCTATTGAACCATCTCTTGTACCTAGGACAGTGCCATGAATTTCTTTGCTTTAGTTTTAGGATTCTTGAAACCGGTCATTTCCCCTATTTGAAATCTCTTTTCACTCTTGACTTGTTTGTGACTAATGGACCACTGTTCTATCTAATAAAAATATTGGCTACTTGTTTGCAATATTTATGGTGGTTTGTCACCTGTGACCGGTATTTTGCACTTGGATTGCTCCTAGATTACTTGGTTCTCTTTGTCTAATATGATCCCCTAATATCCTAAGTGTAGGAAGTCTAAACTATGACTAAGGTTGTTTTAAAGGACTGAGTAGGATACTTGCTTTTGTGGTACACCTTCCCCTTGTCATTTGCTTGTGAAATCTGAGATTGTCTCATATGCATTCTTCCTCCTATTTGCTTGAACCATGTCTGACATTGTTAAAGGCCTAGGATAGTTTCATGCCTCGTTAACATGATCTTCGAGGCTTCTGAATAACCTTATGGATCCTGTCCTTGCTGAGTTAGTCATAGGATGCTGTCCATAACTTGCCTTTACATGTGCATGCACCCCCTTTGCCAACTGTTGAACCATGCTAAAACTTGAGAGTTGGTTTAAAACCAAACTTTCCCTTTAAGATTCTGCCTAAGTGTTTGGAAGTTGTGATAGTTGCTATGGTCCAAATTCATATTTTTACTTATACCATTATTTTGGACTAAGTTTGATCTAAATCCCCCGTTTGAAGCCATACTATGAACCTGTAAAATTTAGAAGTTGTTGAACTAGTGTAAAGTCAAAAACTGAAGTCAAAACTGCTTTAAAAAAAAAATATAACACCTGCTTATGTGTGCCTGTTTTTATAGCTTGATGGTGAGTTCCTGTGGTTCATATGTATGATTTCCCATTTTTGTTTGCTTGCTTGAATCAAGACATGTTTAGTATAATGCTTTTGGAACCCAGAATAGTATCCTGACCTTTCCCAACCATAGTCTGGATTTTTTATGGACCTATAACTGTTTCGACATGAGTTTCCTACTACTGGGAACCTGTTGGGACTGCAACTAAGATCATGCTTACACTTAGGGCAGTCTCGTATTTTTCTTTTACTTTGTTATGGCTTTGGACCCTGTCTTAACTACTCATTGCACCTTAAGACCCTGCTTGTTTCCTGTGTTTGTGCATATGCCTATCTTGATAATGGAACTAAGCTAAACTATCATTTTAAGAACCTGTTAATGTTGTCTATAAAACTGCTAACTAGTTAAAGATCTTTGTGAGTAATGACTGAATCAAAAATAGGATTTAGAAGTTTAGGGAATATTAAGGAACTTACATTTTGAGTTCACTTGATACTAATATCTGCCTAAGCTAAAAAATAGTAAAAAATAAATTGAGATTGTGAAGTTTGCCTCTGTTGACTCCTTGGTAAGTGCTGAATAGGTAGAAGATGACTTTCTAGCATTTGGTTTAAGTTCCTTATTTGACTGAAATAAATTCTGGGCTAAATAGTTCATCATCCTATCCTTGATAATTGCTAATAACTTGAACCATACTGATTGGGACCTAGGCCTTATTCTTCTCCTCACCCCCTCAATTTTGTACTACTTTGTTTCTTTACCCTTTTTACTGTTGTAGCTACTTGCTTGCTATCATGAAAATTGTTGGGCCTTTGCTAACTATGCCATTGCTGTTTTCCAAGTCTCAAAACACTTGTTGTGCTTTTCCTTATCCATCCTTGCATTTCCTGAAACTATTTGTCTCCTGATTTGGTGTTTGTTGAAGTACTCTACGACATTTTTTTTTTTTTTTGTGATAGCTAGCGTTGCAACTGTGCTTGATTGTTTAGCCTTGCTTAATAGCTAAAACATGGGTTTTGGGGACTGTGGGATTGCTAGGTAGATTTGAAGTTTCTTGTCTTGAGCTAAGTTGACATTAGAGGATTTATATATGTTGATATATAGTATATTGAAGTATATAGAGGGTATGCCTTTCATGGGTTTTGCTCTCTATCTTAGTAAGTATATATGTGATATACTATGTATACTACAGCTTAGAAAAAATTCGAAAAAGGTAGCTTGGACTTGTTATTCGTAATTGGGCCGATTATCTGCACTTTTAAAACTTGGGTCATCATTGTTTGTTTAGATTTTGTCTCGGCAATTCATTATCATATGGCTTAGGCCAAGTTTGATGTAATTCATTTTTTCGCATTGTAATAGTTATTATGGCCCTTTAAATCTGTACTTAATTTTATTTGTGAACGTATACTAATATCATGTATGCCTATTTGCATTCTTGTCCACCTAAACCCGTTGGTGGGCCCCAACGAGGCCCACCAACATATCTAGATCAAGTCAACCCAACTTAGAGCAAAAATGGAGCATACGTTTGGACCGGAGGATTTCTCAAATGCATAATATATTCCTATTGGGCTTGGTCGGCCCAATATCCCTATCTCCTAATTTATTACGCATTTAAGTTCTATACTTGTGTATTTATCTATCAATTGGAATCCTTAAGGTTATCTCGCGTTTAAAGTTGCCTAAAACCTGATTTTTGAAACTATATAAAACTAATTTTGCAAACTTTAATAAGACCTATAGTTTCAAATGGATTAACTTGATACGATTTGGACTATGACGACCAATTTCATAAAATCATGGAAACTTGAACGTATAGATTGATTTGGACTAACTTGTGGAACCAATTATAGCTATTTCGACTTAAAATAAAAAATAAAATTTGGCTAAATCTTGACTAAAGCACAAGAATAAAATGGACTATATAGTATGCTATTAATATATGAGTTATATGCTTAGAAAACTATTTTTGTTAAAAACTATTTTTTGTACTAAAATATATATATATATATATATATATATATATATATATATATATATATATTCAAAAGTATTTTGGTGTGGACTTACGTAGGGTCCTACTTAGGCTAAGAGCCTTCGAGTATTAGCCTAAGTGTTCTAGTCCGACCCACTAAACGCCCAATTTTGGGTAAAATTTTACCACTTTTGATTCTTGAAATGCGCTATTTTGCATAAATGACTAATATTTATTAGCGGAAATATTAAACAAAAGTTATTTTTATCACAAACTAATTTATATCTATATAAACACATTATTAGAACCCGTAGGTAAACCGCAATTGAGCGGATCCTTAATACCGGGGTGCCTAACACCTTCCCCGGGGGATCACCAGAACCCTTACCCAGACTCTGCGTACATTAGGTTTCTTTTAAAATAAAAAATAATTGTTTAAATGAACCCTTTTCGACTCGGTTTTTCCTAATTTCCTAAAAATTAGGTGGCGACTCTAAAAATAAGTCCACTTAGAGTATCATTACGTAGAAGTATATTTTTTCCTTTTTCCCAGTACGATTGACAACCGTACTTCTCCGGGACACTTTCCTTTTAAAATGAGGCAAGTGCAAATACGAATCAGAAAAAATATCACACGCTACAGTCGCCACCTTATTTTTAGGAAATTAAGAAAACCAGTTCGAAAAGGATTCATTTAAAGCAATTAAGTTTTTTTTTTAAAAAAAAAGAATCCTAATCTAACCAAAGTATGGGTAAGGGTTCTGGTGATCCCCCGAGGAAGGTGTAAGGCACCCCGGTATTAAGTATCCGTAAAATACGGTTGACCTACTGGTTCTAATAGTATGTCTATGTAGATATAAATTGGTTATGATAGAAATAGTTTTGTTTTATATTTCCGCAAACAGAAATTAGTCATTCATGCAAAAATACCACATTTCAAGAACCAAAAGTGGTAAAATTTTACCCAAAATTGGGCATTTAGGGTGTCGGACTAGAACATTTAGGCTAATACCTGAAGGCTCTTAGCCTAAGTAGGACTCTACGAAAGTCCACCCAAAAAGTTTTAAGAAAAAAAATATTTCGAACTGTAAGAAAGTAGTTTTTGAGAAAATAATTAAGAATACACTATTATAGTCCATATACTACATACATATATATAGTCCATTTTTATTTCTATGCTTTTCTAAGTCAATTTTTATTTTTTAGTCTAAGTCTAAATAATCATAATTAGTCTCATAAATTTTGTCCAAAATCAGTCCACATGTCCAATAAATGTCAACTTCAGTCCCTCAGTCTTACAATTTCGGCAGTTATAGTCCATAAGTCCAAATCAGTCCATTTTTCATGCTATTTATCACAAGTTAGTGTCAATTAGTTTGTAAAAATCATTTTTTGGCGATTCTAAATACGTGATATAACTCATAAGGTTCCAATTGACATAGTAATTGCGCAAATAATAATTTAAAGTGCGTAATTAAAGGAGATAGAGAATTTGGGCCGACCAAGCGCAAAAGAAAAATGTTTATACAATTAGGTTCATCTTAACTCCATCGTATGCTCCATTTTGCTCCAAGTTGGATTGACTCGATCTAGATAAGTTAGGTGGCCCCGTTGGGACCCACCAACGGGTTCGGAATGGTAAAAATAGACAAGGGCATACGTAATATTAGTACATGTTCATAACTTGAAAATAAGTACGGAAATTAAATTATTACAAGGCTAAAAAATGAATTACACATTTGTTGGGCTTGGCCCGTATAAGATAATAATTAACAGATCATGTATATCGAATGAATGGCCCGAATATGAAGTATACAGGCCCAAGAGTATATTGGAGGCTCAAACAGGATAGCCCAAGAGGGAGAATGCCCCAAAATTTACTAAGTGTCAAAGCATATACAAAATATACACCCCCCCCCCCCCCCCATATACATCTTTCCAATGGTTCAAAACAGGGTCACCTTCTCAATATCCATGATATACACCCTTGTATATCATCCATTCCCAGAAATCAGAGTCAAAGCCTCATCCCAGAATCTCACAAGCAATTCCTTACCCAAGAACACTTTATTTTAGGCTAAGTCCTAAAGTTTCTAGTTGATTTTAGAGCATAGAAAAGGGTCCAGAATTCAATCAGAAGTGACACTAGGCTAATTAACATCTCAAACCTCAGACAGAAAAGCAAAACTCAACTAGACTTTATACAACAATACCCAGAAACAGAAAGATTACACCAGTGCTCAAAATATGCAAGATCAAATAAAAATAGAGCACAGCTAGGTGTTGTAGTGTCATTCCAAATAGATAAGATGGCAAGGAAGTGATAGTGATAGGCAAAAACAAAAACCAAGCAGGGTAAGTCACAACTAAAAGATCAAAGGGAAGCACACAAGTACCACACATAAGTTTTAAACAAATCAAGAAATAAACAAGTATTAGGTATCACACTGGGAGCACACAGAGGCAATCAAGACTTATATATCACATGGACAATCAGTTAGAGTATAAGAAATGCACAGAGTTCAATTTTGAGGAAACCATTTTACCAGTTTGAACCAAGCTTAAGCCTTTTTAAATCATCTAATGCAAACCAGAAGATTACAGCGGTAATCACAAGTGCATGATTCAATTTTAATCTAGTTTAAGCTTAATGCAGGGCCAAAAGATACGTTCTATCAATATAACAAGGTCTCAAATGAGGACTGAATCACTACTAACTCCCAGAAATGCACAAGTGACTCAAAGGTGCCAAGTTGAAACATACAAGACCACACAGGAAATATTAAAATGGTGGACAAGCAGGTTAGAGGTTCATTTTAGACCAACAATAACAGATCAGACACCAAACCATTCTCCAGTTTTTCTAAACAAGATACCATAGTGCTAAATTTTCAAGCAATGTCTAATTCAGTCTAGTTTTAAGTCTAGCAGGTTTCAAATAGCAAATAAGGTAAGTCAATAAATCCAAATAAGATATCAACAGTGGTGCAAGAGATTACGCACAAGTTCATTTCCAAGAATTTGCATAAAGAGGTCATTCATAGCAAGTTAAGCGGGTCTCAAACAAGTTTAAAGGTACATAGGTCCTATCCAAAAGGGCAAAACTTATGGAGTCATATTAAGGTCTAAAGGGAGCATGGAATCCTTCATAGGCCAAAGGACTAGATCCAAGGATTACAGCCAAACTCAAGTAATCACACATAGGTGCAAACATAGCAAAGCAAAAAATGAACAAGGCACCAAAGCGGTTCATTCAGACAGTATAGGATCTAGACCAAATTTTTAGCAACATAAAAGGGTTTCAAATAACACCTCTAAGGACATGATATTCCAACTAAGCCAAACATGTAGCACACAAATACAAATGTAGTTTAAGATAGCATAGATAGTGGTTTAGGATTAAGTCCATTTTTCAGACTAAACACAAGGGAGAGATCACACAGACAGGTTAAGATCATGGAAACACCAAATGGAGCATGATTTAGGATGTTGACATGACACAAACATAAGGAACCAAGTTAAAAATATTTTTTTAAAAAAAGGACATGGAGTCTATTCTAGGTCCAAATAAGCATACTAGGCATAGTTTTAAACTAAAAAGCACCACAAGAAAGACAAATGATAAGACAACCTCCAGTTTTCACAAATAGACAGCATTTGAGAATATATACATCATATTTTGGTCTTCCAAATTATCTTTAAGACTCCTAATATCTTACTTAGTCTAGGTGAGCATATCATGTGAAAATGAATTTTAAACGGCCAAGCAAACACAGAAACAAGCTAAAACAATTAGCTATCTTATTCTCCTTCTATTCTTGTTTTCAGAAAGCCAAGTTAATAAGGCCAAAGACAGATTCCTTCTAATGAAAAAATTTTAACAATACAGCAAATAGGCATGCTTCAAAGTCATTTCTATGTTAAGAAATCTTTTTAACAAGGTGATACTACAAAACTGTCAAGTTTTAAGTTCAACATAGAGAATGACATACCAATTTTTATTTCTAGGGAAAATGGGACAGACCCTAAAACTCAAAAAAAAAAAAAAAAAGCCCTTGTTCATGTTCTTAAACCATTTAAGTCACAAATTCATTCAAACGACACCAAAACACCATCAATGGACTTCTTAAAACCTTAAACCCTTTAAAACACTTTAGAGTTCCCAAGAAAGAGGTAATGAAATAGTAACCATGGACCTACAACAATCCCACATAGCATATTAAGACTCAATTGTTACATTGTAAGCCTAAGAATCCTATAATAAACCCATCATACTAAACATCTACTCAAATAGGCAGATTCATAAGCAAAAGATCAACCATATGATCCAAGTAGTGCAAAATTTGTGAGGAAAGCCTCACATTAGTGAAATGTCACTCAATCATAATGGAAATTCTAATCTAAACGGTGAAATGTCAACCTTCTATCAAAAACAACACTAAAACATGTATATGAACTAGATAAACACTTAACCCATAACTAAGGAAGCAACAAATACATGGTTTAAACTACAAACAGAATTGAAAGTGAGTCGAAACAGGATAATACCTTTTCAAATGGCAACCTAGGATCAAAATGGAGGGATTGGAGACCAACTAGCCAAACACCAAGCCAAGACAGACCCTTCAAGCCTTTTTCTCGAATTTTTTTCCTCTTGTATATCTTATATATTGTATCTTATACTATAATAAGTATGTATTTCGTAGTGTATATGTATATATGTAGTGTATATGTACGTATTTTTGCAGTATAAAATAGTAAAGACTCAAAAAGCTTCAAACTAGGTATATTTGAAACCCTAGTCTCTCTAAATCTCCAAAATTTTTGAACCCCGAAAATAGCCAAAGAACTTAATATTTATAGGAACCCTAGGGACAAAAAAGGAAAGTTCTAGACCCTTCTATGAATTTCCCCTCCAAATCCACAATTTTCAATTTAAAAATCAGTAAAACAAAAGGGATTTTATCCAAAATCGTAATAACAGTACAAGGCTCCTAAAATCACGCCAAATAATACAAAATAGGACAAACGATTCCAAAATTTGCACAAATACGAAAATAACAGCAAGAAAATCGTACGATGAGTCACAGAAACAAACAAAAATACCAGTACACAATCCAAAAGGACTGTTGGAAAACAATCAGAGCCTCACACATCACAACAACAGTACAAGGAAAGAGAATCGATGAGCAAATTGCCACAACACACCCCTTTGGGAGTTGGTGTGAGAGCATAAGATAACAAACGGCCTCATGGGCCTTGTCCATGGCATCTCACACCACCATAGAGGTGGGGGAATACCTGCGATGTCAAATAAAAAGAGAAGAAACACGGTGGAACCATGGCGGCACCACCACAGAACCCTAAACGCCGCCTCAACATTCTCTCAAAGAGAGACTAATTTTTTAGGTTAAGTGTTAAAAATGACGTGTCTCAGACATATGGAGGGGGAGGAAGTTAAGTTCATAATTTAAAACTTAACTCCTCCTATTTAAAACATAATATAACTTTCAGATAAAATACATGGTTTAGAAATAACGTATTGAATTAAAACGCCTTTGTAAACTAATATTTTGAAGAAAAAAAATCATAATGCGTAGTTTTAAAATATGAGCTTTAAAACGAGCCCAATATCGACATAGTTTCGAATATTATTTCAAATAAGTAAAAACAAAATGCACTTAAATAGGCCGTAATTTATGCGTTGCCTTTTAATTTGCGATTTTCTGAATTAGACGGAGTGGGATTTTTGTCTTAATTTTAAAACATGTTCGTAAAGTAAATAACTTGTAATTTCTCATATTCGCCAATTTTCTCTTAAACAGTAACTTAAACGTCAATTTAAAACTTTCTCGGGATTTTTGAAATTTTGATTTTTGAGGTGCATCCTCACTCCGTCTTGGACTCAGGAAATTTGAAAATTAAAATACGTATTTTATAAGGTAAAAATTAGGTGTCAACATTCATAAAATGACGATTTTACTCCTATGACCCCAAATTCTTAAATTATTGCTTACTTGGAATATCCCTCGTTCCTAGACTTCTCGAGCCTACAAATGCCCTACAAGGATGGAAGATGAAGTTCAGGTGGATATTCGCGCACCTGTTCGACCTTTGTTGCCCCTCACCTTCCCAGGAGCTAAGAATGTTCCCTACTCGTGACGTGTTTTCGAGAAAGGAGCTTATGGAAGGATAACGTCGTGAGTTTATGCGCGATATAAGTCATGACGAACGGGTGTTACACCTTGGAAGGAATTTCGTATCGTTAGTGTCGTTAGTAAACTAATGTGAGCCCGGAGGGGCCATGGAACACTTATAAGCCTAAGAAAGACTTTAAGTAAGTATTAAGAGAGAATCTAGAGGCTCCGGGATCAAAAGGGTCGAAGGAAGTAAGTTGTCGAAACTTTGGGAAGAACTTGGTAGAATGTCGGACGAGAATTCTGGTCCAAATTGAACGAGATATATCTACTAGCACATGAGGAGTTATGGAGTGAGTAAGCTATCAAAATTGAAGTTCATCGAGTGTATTTTCCAATGCAACAAACCTTTCGCCGATACAATATCGGAGTAGGGATTTATGGGCATTTTAAAACGGACTGCGAGAAACCCGCGAACCTGCGCGAAAATCTGGAAAAAAAAGGCCCACTTAAAGGCCCATTATGTGACCCGACCCAACACCTATATATAAGCCCCAAACTCACCATTTTCACCATTTTTCACCCATTTCTCATCTCCATAACTCTTTAGAACCCTCCATAACATCCATCTAAGTCCTTATACCAACCTTAAGATTTTTCATGCAAGAAAAACAAGAGTTAACCCAGATCATATATATGTATGTAGGTGCAGGGAAAGGACCAGCGTTGGAATAGGGAATTCCTCCAGATCACGGTTTTGGAAGGCAAAGGTATGTAAGGTTTTTGTTACCTTCACTTCTTTGGCACGAATCCGATAACCATACTACAATTTGTCCTTCATAACACATGTTCCACTCCATCACTCCAAAATGAATAGAAATGTATCAACTCCCTCAGAACATAGTTTTCTTTGTCCGAGATGCCACATTTACAAAATAAGATGTTATGTTAAAATAGTCATTTTCATTACTCTCTTTTGTTGACGTTATTATTGTTATCTTGAAAAGTCCCACATGTCATTCCATTGACGGGTACAGCACGTAGATGTGCAACCACTGATCAGTTGAGTATTTCATATCGAGTCTTGTAAGGGCCGAGTATGTTATCACACCAAGCCCCGAAAAGGTCGGGTACGTTTCACAGCGAGTCTTGCAAAGACCAGGTACGTTATGATAATATTATCATATACATGTATACTGCATATGATTTTCAAAACTCATGCATTGCACATTGTATGTTTCTCGTTGATTCATGTTACCATTACTTCTTCTGCTTATATCATGTTTATACTGTTATTTCCTGCCTTACATACTCAGTATTCTCTTCTGTACTGACGTCCCATCCTATGAGATGCTGCATTTCGTGCTGCAGGGCTGACAGAGTCTTAGGAGAACCACCACAGTAGGGCTATAGCTTCAGCAAGGGTCAGCAAGCACCACTACTTCGAGCTTGCTATATTTTGGTATATCTATGCTACTATGACACTTATCCTTATATTATGGGTATGTCGGGGCCCTGTCCCGACGCTTATATTTTGTATGTATACTCCTAGAGGCTCATAGACAATGTAGCATGTGTATGTTTTGTCTGTTGATCTAATTAGTCTTGGATAGTCGAAGTATGCTTTTGGACGGCCTTGCCGGCCCTATGACTTGCTGATGTGATTATGTATAGCGGCCTCGTCAGCACGCCTATATATGTTGTGTTCTGTGCATGATATCCAATTTGGGCCTTTTCTGTGACCAGGTGTTTCCTTTAGCCCATGTAAATCATATCACGAGGGACAAAGGTATAGTTTGTCAGGATTAAGGTCATGCCAGGTGGCATCTGACCTAGAGGTCGGTTGCCATCATGCCCCTAGTCAGGGTGTGACAACCTTGAGGTAGGTTACAACTTCTTTCTTTGCAGACTCTGGTTAGACTTTCATATACCCGTGCTAGATGAAGCGGAGAATGCATGTATAGGAATTCGGAGACTAGGATGGATACTTAGATCGATTGCATATGAGAAATAGCGGCTAGTGCATATTACTGGCATAGTTGTAGAATTTGATTACCTTATGGTGAGACTTCGATTAGCGAAGCGTATGTTTAGATGATATTGTCGGATAGTGCACGTAAACCTTCAGCTATGAACTTGGGTTGGATATTGCCTCAGGTTGGGCCTTGTTGTATGAATTGAGGGCTAGCCACCATGTTGCGTTGTTGACTTATCTTGTTCTATTTACTTATTGGCCCGTTTCTATGTTGAGATGTTGGATATTGGTAATTAGTGATATATCATGATTATGATATTGCGGTACCTTACTTTGATTTGATATTAAGAAGAGAATTACGACTTCATTGTGGCTTATTGTGTAGCCTTATTATTGATATTACTTGTGTGCCATGTGTGGTACTGTTTGGGATTGAATTAGTTATTTGACATTACATTGCATCTTATTCATACTCATTTTCACGATACATTGAGGATGGAAAGTGAGAAGCAAATATAGATGCATTGAGACACATTTGATACGAGTCTTCTCTGGGCGGTGTGCAGAGTGACCGGTACTATTTTAAGACTTATTATATATCGTGTCATCTCTGGGATTTGTGTGGAGTGACTGGTACATGGACTTCGCGGGTCCCCCATGGGTTGTGCTGCCGAGATGTGATGTTCCATCGTCGGAGTACATGTGTACGGTGCATATGCATTGCATTCATACTTCATACACCTCCATTGCAGTTGATTATCTTTCTTATGTGTTGAGCTTAATTGGATGACTATTGTTTGATAGGGATCATGTTGGAATCCATGTGTGTCACTAGATAAGGATTCGATATCATAGTTATAGGTCTTGAATGGTTACCCTCGAACTTGGCACACTTGGGTTTAGCTGTTATAACCATAGGCTGTGATCTTGGATTGATTAAGGGTGGTACTAGATGACCCTAATTTGGATGTGTATGGTTTCCTGGGCTTGGGTGAGCTATGAATACCGCAATGATGAGGGAGCTTTCCTTAAAGTAACTATGAATACTGTAATGGTAGCTTTACTTGTGAAATGTGAGCATGATTACCAAATTAGTATACTAGATGAGTTAGAATATGAGTAATAATATAAGTTAAGGAAATGGTTTACTAAAGGTGCGTTAGTGAGATAAAAGCCTTAATATCTATTGGACGAGTGGTAGGTTATATGTATTAATTGACTTAGGATATTCTACTATGTTTATTTATGGATTTTATTACCGTTATGTTATTCTAACCATTGTCAGCCTATGATGCTTACCAGTACTAGGGTTGTACTGATACTACTCTTGCTACATCCCTCTCGAGGTGTAGAGTTTCACAGGAATTGTTGATTCGGAGTTTTTGGAAGATGCGCAGTGCCTATCTTAAAGACCTCCATTTTTTTCATTCCTAGATGGAGGTTGAGTCTTTTATATATGATTGTATATCATCTTCAATGTTAGTCTCTCTTGTACTAGTCTAGACTAGGTCATCGGAAAGGAGTCAGATTTATTAAAATTTGTTTGTAAACACTTCTGCTTTATTTACATATATATTGGTTTTTCTTCCGCATTTCGTTTATGTTTTGACTTAAGGGTAAATCAATCTTGTTTTGCTATTGTGAAAGAGATTGGTTATTGGTTAAGGGTTTGCCTACCGAGGTAGAAATGGTAGGTGCTCGTGCGATCCTAAAATGGGACATGACACCCTCTACCCCCTTTGCATAGCCAGTGAACCCCACTTGTCGGTGCCACCGACCCAACTGCAGAGATAGCTCTAGTCCACATTGCTGAGGTGGTGACACTTGAGAATGAGCAGCCCGACTAGTGTGTCCCAGTAATTCTAACCCTCTATTCTTGCTTATTTTGATGCATTATGCATGATTTTTGGTTGGGGTGGGCTAGCTGGTTTTTGTTGTATTTGTTGTATATATGTGTTGGTAGGACCCCCTTCGAATTTTCTTTGCCATGGTTCTTTTCCTTAGGGGTTTAATTTTTGTTGAACCTAGAATGTTTAGGTTTTAGTTTATGTAAAATATAGTAATTGTGACTTAATGGTAGTGGTTGATGAACTTATGGCATGTATGATATGTATTTTGAAATTGAAATGACCCCTCTAAAATCGAGTGTGTACTCAGAATATGTTAATGAATTGACATGCATGATTCTTTTTTGATATTATGAGTATTGGGGCATTGTGTGTGATGAGTGCCCGCTTGGGAAGTCAAAATCAAATTAACAAAGCAATCTTTATGCCATTATGTGTTGAGCTATTAGTGTTTGTTCATGTACTGCACTTGCAATCTAGAACTTGCCTAGTCAGTCATGCTCGATTTCTAAGGATAATTTGGTTGTTGAAATGATCTTAGGCTTTCTTTTTATGATTTTGAAGCCATGTTGCCTTTTATAAGCCTAACCCATTCACATATATGATCCCTAGTTTCCCATTTTGAGCCTTTTATCCTTTTCTTGACTAGACGCTAACTAGCATCTACCCTTGTTTGAAATCTTCCCATTTTTTGCACCCATTCCCTCCTTGACACTTTAAGATGATGAATAAGAGGCTAAAAGCCTAAGTTGGGGGTGACACGCAATATGTTGGAAATTGAGACCTAAAGCCTGAGTTTGGGGTGGGAGTGAGTTGCCAAGTGGAGGATTCAGTGTCGTTGATGTAAATATATGTGCCAAATATAAAATGAAAAAGATTGATAAAAGCAATAGTTATTAGACCACATCGACGTTGGAGGACCAAAAAGAAGGAAAAGAAAGACAAATAAGGGCAAGTGAAGTGTAGGGTTCAAGGAGGGTGAGTCACTTGACCATATATCTATCTTGCCTGTCCTTAAACCTACATTACAAGCCGGAAAAAAATCCTAATGTGATCACAACTGAACCATTCGAAGTTAAAGGCATTGAAAATAAGGGCAAGCATATGGCATTTGCATTTGCAGTGTATGAACTTCTTTGTGAATGTGAGTGCTTTCTCTTTTTCTTGATATTTGTCCCAGTTATTCTTGTACATGTGTATTTTGGGACATTCTTTGGTCTTTGTAAAGGCATAAGGGTTGAAAAAAATTGCTGAGAATGAATGACTACCCAAAGCGGCATTTGTATATACATTGATATTCCCAATAAAGTGATGTCATTGATTGAAGCTTCATTGTGAATCGTAACAATTTTGAGTGATGCACCTTGTTGAAAAAATGTAAAAGTGAGGGGGTGATTCTTGAGAAACGTGCATATTGATAGTTATTAGTCAAAACCATTGTAGAAATTTTTACTTTGTGATATTTAAGCGTTCGTTAGAGTCGTATGTATTTTTGTACTTGCTTGAGGACAAGCAAAGACTTTAAGTTAGGGGTGTTGATGTGCCACGAAATTACGGCACATTTGATGCTTTTTAACAGTGAGTTTTACTTGTTTTCAAAACGTTTGTGTCGTTTTGATGTGTTTTTGTTATGTTTCAGGTGTTGAGAGTCGGAATGGCAAAATTCGGGAAAATTACATGAAAAGATCCCAAAAATGTGAAGAAAAAGAGAAGTCAACCGAAGGTTGAGATTCACGGCAGAAAACACGGACCCTAGATCATTTTACGGCCCGTCAATCATAGCGTGAATCAGGCACAGTGTACGTCTCAACATGAGAGCATTCATGGCTGAATTCTACGGACCGTAGATCATTCTACAGCCTGTCAAAGCCCGGCATAAATCAGTTACAGCATGCATCCCAACTTGAGCAAAATCTACAGCACAGATTCACGGACCATAAATCAATTTATAATCCGTCAAAAAGAAGCACAGAAGTTCAAGAAAATTTCAGTTTTATGGTAGAGGCTGCAACTTTACAGACTGCATATCATTCTATGGTCTGTAGTCATTTTGTCGAGGGCAATTTTGTCGCAATAACTTTCATGACTTGGACCATTATAAATAGTTAATATAGGGTTATTGTGGTCCATTCATGGTGAGATATTTTTCTTATTGTTCTAGGGCATTGAATACGTCATTGTTTTGGAGGTTTTGAGGACAAGATTCCATCTTTTCATCTTCTTTATTCCTATTGTAAGCTTTAATGAATCTTTTAATGCTTTGTTTTACATTAAATACTATGAGTAGCTAATTTTAATACTACGGTTGTGGACCCAATGATGGGTGTTACGTGAATGGGTGTTACATTGAATATATGCATAATGGGTTGTTGGTTTTTACTTATTTCTTATTCATTAAAGTTGGTTGATAGTTGCAAATATTAACCTAATCCATAAAAACTTGTTTTACTTGGGAATATGAATTAGGGTTGGTAGGAATGAGTAACATGAACTCGGGGCGTTAACCCTCGTTTAATAAGGTCGCTTAGGAATAAGAAGAGTTTACTTGGCACAATTTAATCATTCTTAATTTCAACTGTTTTATAGTTGGGAATATCATAAAGAGGAAATACTTTCTAACAATTGGGAAATAGTAGGAAGTCATTTCGAGATTAAGTGCATACCATACAACAATCCATTAGAAGTATATCATATTAACACCTATAACATTACATCTCATCTAACGGGAACACAATCTTGGTTTCTTAATCCAATTAAACATTCAAATCAACATAGCTAATAGAATTATAGAAACTCTCTTTCCAAACTTACCGGAATACGAGACTAAAAGATAAGTAACACACTACGATAGTAACTTTTTCACAGTTTATTCCCTGTGGGATTCGACACCAAACTAGTTGGGTTACTATTTGACAACATCCGCTTTATGCTGTTAGGTGTAATTTCCGCTTACCAATAGTCTACTCCAAGGACTCAAGACTAGAATTTAGGGTCATCAAGGAAGAATATCTCAAAGAGCATATCATGTGTGGAGGCAAACATATGTGGTCATGTCTTGTGTTGTGCTCAGTCATTATGATTTTTGCAAAAATAAAGGAGTCTGGTATGCAAATTACTTTCATGATCACACAAATGCTATCAATACTGCTAAAAATCCGGGTTAGTTTAAGCTCATATGTATCCTGAATATAAGACATCATTCTTGAAAGAAAGTAAGGTGTCTCAATTCATCTCAAGATTATTGGCAAACTAAGTTGAAGAATTCTCCACAACTGGCTTAGAAAAGAAAGATTTATGTTAGTACTGGGAGTGATTAAAGCTGCTCATGTACTTCTTAAAATTGGCTAGTGACTGTGTCTCAGATTAAATTGGCCTTAAGAAGAGATTAATATTTTACCCTGTCTTGTGCATTTAGTTGTATGTCCTATAACATAACAGGTTTATGATCTCTTGAAGTCTAACATTGTGACTGTCACAGAAACTAGCCTAAATTAAGATTGCACATGATTAACCAGATACACTTCAGGTATGTATTCTTTTCTTGCATTCAATTATACATTCAGATCATGAAACAACTTGGACAACCTGTTTTCACGACCTAGTCAAGATAAACCATCATTAAAGAGTACATTGCAAAGAGAAAAAGTTGAGTCATGATGACCCCTCTTGAAAACCGGTCACAATCAAATCATCCTCTTCCCAAGAAGGACTTTTCAAATGTCCTATTCATACTTACTAAAATCCTCCTCACCTCTACTTAAATTAATCATATCCCTCTTCACTCATCCATATCACTATCTCTCTCTCATTCAAAAGACAAATCGAAAAAAAAATGTTTGATATCTTTTCCTTCTTCGATCGGCCATTCTCTCCCATACACTCTCATGACTCCACCAACTCTGACTATACACTCCACTACACTCTCATACACCCACCTCTTCCTATTATATAGATGTATACACCATCGAAAAAGGAGAAAGGAAAAAGAAAATTAGTTGGAGCACATAGAAAGAGGGAATACTCTAAAAACCCAAAACAGGGGCTAGCTCGGCGGATATCAGTGACACAGCAACTCCTCAAGAAAATGAATTGTTAGACACTACTAGCTCGTGTCAATACGATGTGGGGAAAATAGAGAGAATGGGCAATGAATACATGACGGTTCGTGGTGAGATAAGGTGCAGAGGAGAAAAACCCTCTACTGGCTGGGAAAGAAGAAAAGTCAGGATCTTGGTCCTCATGGGAAAAAATGGTGGAAAATTTGGTGGGTCTTCTTGGGAGAAAAAGGTGGATAAAGATGGTGGTTCTTCCTAGGGGCTAGGGGTTGATTCAGATAGTGATGAGGGGAAGAGCACAAAATAAAGATATAAACTTCCCTTATAGCCAAATCACTCAACACCTCCTAGTTAGGATTTCCTAGAAAATAGCCTTAGACCCTACCTTCCAAATTGGTTACAGTCCCTAGCAAAGTGACCAGGTTCTCTCTAATTTTATCCATGAAATAATCTTAGCGTGTCTGGGTCCTAAGTTGTGTAGAACTGATCTATTGTGTATGGCTATAACCAAGGGACTGGAATTGTACCTGTTGAAGTTAATAATTTTTTTTTCCGCATATCTTACAAATACGTGCCTTATTTGTGTGATTCAAATGTTTTTCTTCAATGAGTAACTGATTCTATTGTCATGTGCACATACGATAGCTCTAGTGGCCATGAATTCAATATTGACAATGTTACTTATAGTAATCTGAGATAACTTTTTAATAATGCCAAAAAGGGGAAGATTTCTGTGCTTATGCTTTTTGACTCATATATGCTGACCTGGTTTATGATTGTATTGTGTTGAAATGTTCATTTTTTGGGCTATAAGAGGTTTGGAACATGTTACATTACTTGCTTCAAAGACATGAGTCATCATCAAAATGGGAGAATTTGTTGACTAAAAGCGTATGTGTTCTGATGATTGACCAAGTAAATTAACAAAGAAAATAAACCAACTCCAGAAACATGTGAAGTAAATGAACTAGGTCTGGGGACATGATTCACTCAAGAGAGTTTCATAAAAGCAAAACACCTGATCACATGAACTAGGTCTGCAAACATGTTCCAACACAGAGCTAATTGAAGCAAATAGATCAGAGAAAGACAAGGATAGATGGACCTGGTCTATAAAGAAGTTCCATACAACATGCAGTGAATAAGGCGAATGAGATATGCTCTTCATAGTTTAGATATGCAGAGGTGAGCAAGTACAAAGTACAGGGGTAAGAAGTTCATAATATCATAAAGGTCCAGATGCAAGCAAAATTTGTGATTAAGTTCATCCTGGATTAAGCTTAACCTGATGAAGATGGAGCTAATTGAATCAAGTTCAAGAACATGCTCACCTCAAAGATAAGAGGATGAGAGGATGAGCTAGGAGATAATAAGACAAAGAATACGCAGGTCAAAGATGAATGAAATAGGTTTATGAACATGTTCCATCCTAGACAAGTTAGAAGATTCAGAGGCAAAAGAACCAGGTGCTTGGACCAGGTTCAAGAACATGTTCCAGATCACAGTTCTACTGCGAGTAGGATTTGTGTTTTATGGAACAGACTTGGTGGATAAGCTTGCAGGATTTCTTGCCATATTTATCAAGATACTTCAGACTTCTACAAGGACACTGAAGCTGCATTGAAAAGAAAGAATCCCAATTCAACTCAAACTCTAGCTCTAATTATGGGCCTTACCTAATAGGGATTGAGTTCAAGTGACTTGAGGCAAACCTAGGGATATAAATATTCAATTCAAGCCATGAAGAAAGCCTGCACATTCATAAAGAAAGAAATCAGAATATGAGCGAATATAGTAAATACAATATTGAGTGTTCTGATTCCATAAATGCCACCCGATACTACAAAGAAGATTGAAGACGCTCTTCTACAGAGTTTATGTTTTACAGTTCTTGAGTCTAGAATTGTGTATTAGGTTATTTATTGAGTTGTACCTTTATCCGCTTTTATAGAAGCATAAACTATAGGTATAAACAGTTAGTCAAATTTAACTTCTAGTTGGGAAAACTTGAAGGGTTCTTACTAGTCTAGGGAGATTAGTGAGATAGGAATTGAAGGTTAGTTCCTAGGTTACAGAGTTTGTAACTTGAATTTGCACAGGCTCGCAGTTGTAATGGAGCTTGGGAAAAAACCTACAGAGGAGTAGGTCATGGTTTTTTCACCTTTGTGAGCCGGGTGGTCTCCACGAAAAAAATTTAGTGTTCTTACTCTACTGTTCTTTACTATTCCGCAAATGCTAGCTTGAAACAGGTAGAGTAACGTGTTCTATCTCATAGGCAAAAATCTGGTATTACTAAGGATAGAAGTAGTTTGTGCAACACAACACAGTTGCTTGTGATCACCCATTTTTTTCAAGTAAGATAAGTAAGGATGGCTTGTGGACCTCAATAAATTCCTTACATTGTCTTTTAAATTCATTATTATGCCCACCCCTAGTGTTCCAGATGATCAGATACATGAGGGGATTTTGGGGGTTCAGAGTATTTTCTGTCGTTCTCTTTCCTTGTCCAGAGGTGAGAGAGCTTGTGCACTGTCTTTTCTGACTTTTTTCTTCCCAAAACTTGGGTTTAACAGTACTTCGTAGTTTCCTGAGTTTTCTCTTAAGGGGAATATGACACTTAGGAGTACCTTTGCTAAGTTTCTAGGGCAGGTTACTATGGGCATTTCGCTGGATGGCCCTTTGAACTCTACTAAGTGCCTCTCCTTCAGCAACATGAAGTCCGACTTTGGCATCTCCAACCTACTAGAATTTCTTTTAGCTTGGCGTTGTTTTTCTTTATCCTCTCGACAGATGACAACTCCTCTTTCACTTTTTCTTTCTATTTCTTCCTTTTTCTTTAGGCTTCTATTCTTGCTTGAGAAAGTGATGCATTTTGGGTCTGCATCTGTGGTTCTTTGGTGATGAAGTTTCATCTCATCGGAGTGTCTGGGACCAGTGAGGAAAGACAGGAAATGATTATGCTTCTTGTGACAATTTCATGTTCACATCCATCTAGCTTGACAGTGCATTATCCGACATCTGTTCTTGTGTCCATGCCATCAGCCAAAGGAGTTGGCCATACCTCGATAATCCCATATTCATTCTTGTTATTATCAATCAGGTAGGGTACTATGGGTCCTCGATAACTATCTTCACTGCCTATACTCTCACCATTCCCTCCATGGTCAAGACCTAGTCTTAGAGTGCAAACTCCAACCACAACGTCAATATGTGGTCTAGTGATACAGGCGCCATCACTGGGGTTATGGGTGGGGTGCTATGGTGGGAAGGGTTTTGGTCAGTCGCCATTTTCCTTGCGTATTGGAATGGACAAGGTTTTTTAGGGAATGTTTGGTTCATTGGGGAGATGAAGAGTTTTATATACCCCATGCTCCGCCTCTTCGGAGCTTACTCCCTCATCCATCAAATCGCTCATAAATGCCACTGTGCTCGAGGCGTCTATGGATGTCTTTTCCCTGAAAAAAGAATGATTGCTAGTCGAAGTGTTGTTTGGGATGGTTTTTTGTGTTTACAGTGGAGAACTATGGGGGGTATGGTGGTAATTTCATGTTTGAAGTAAATGTTATGGCCCATAAATGATTGGGAGTAAATAGGGGAATATTATTTGGGTAGAGGTTTTATCGGAGATTTGTTCTTTTTGGGATCAAAGGTGGGGTCACTGTTTGGGTATAGGTCAGAGTACTTTTGGGTACTATTTGTAACACCTCGTGTCGTCGGGCTAAGGTTTGACTCATAAGATGATGATATAATGTAACCAAGATAGGAGGTGCAGAAAGTGTTTTGAAAACTAATCAAGTTTGTTACATCCCGTATCTTAGAACAAAGGTTAGACTTGTATCATTGGAGTTTAGCGGAGAATTTGAAAGTTTGTGCTTTTTGCGAAAATGATCGACAGGCCTACTTCGGGCACCCATAACCCCTTTATTCGTTGAGAATTTGAAAAAACTTAAAACATAGAAGTTGTAGCCCTGCGAAATATCTTTCCAACGGTATCTTGTGGAGCTCAAACGAAGCTCTGTGGTAAGAGTTATGAATGTTTTACTAATTCTAGTCGCAGTAGAATTTTCAGATTTTGGGTTACGTTTTGAGCCTTTTCCTACTTGAATTGGGAATCCTTATTTTATTATTTTTTGAAGTAAAAAACGTCCCTAACACTATTCTAAACCCTAACAGACTATGTATTCTCTCTCTACCTCCATCCTTAAAGAACCTATGCACTCCAATCCTTCAAGAACCGCAAGAAACTCATTCTTGCAATCAAGAAGAATCAAGAAACCAGCAAGAGTTTGGTTTGGCGATCTAGTTTCCGAAGGTTTCCTACAAGGTAAATATTTTAATCAAGAACCTTTGTATTTTCCAAGATTACATCGTTTCTAAACACTTGAATAAATTCATCCACCCCGGCACCCTATAAAATCAAGAATCATGAAGAGTTAGAGAAAACCCTAGTATTTTATGTAGACTTTTACTCTGACCAGTCATATTCAATTGGTGTTTTCTGGTAAACTAACCGTTAGATCGAGCCCAAATTTTACCTGAGTATTCATAACGTATAAATCTTAAATCTGAACGGTGGAGATTTGATTTAGATGGATATTTGATTTAGATGTTAGGAGCAGTGCCCTTTGAGCTACGAACCGTATCTACAAAAATCGGTAATCCTTCTCAATTGATTCAAGCTAGAGTTTTGGGGGTTCTTCATCAAAATATGAAACTAGTTTATTGGATTGGAGCGTTTACAGGCATGTAAGGCTTCTATCTACATGTGAGAACATCTTTGTTCTTCCCCACGCCATGTTCTTCCATGATTATACGAAAGTTCACCAAAAACTAGGGTTTTAGACACGTTCATGACAACCCTAAGTTCATGTACCTTGATTTACCATGTTTGAATTATAAATTCGTTATTGTATTCCTAATCTTCCATTTTGGTTATAGGGAATCCGTCTGTAATCCATGAAACCCCATACTTTACATTTCATGGGTCCTTACATGCAAGTTATGAAATATTATGTTTATTTTCATGGAAATCCTACATGTCCCCATGTTTTCATACAAGTTGTATTATGTAATTATATTCATGTTATATTATACTTACAATTCATGTTTATAAAAACCATGGGCTCATATGCCACCTATATTCATGTTCATGTTTTTGGGAATTGCACAGATTACCGAGAAGGCTCAGATAGCCTGAAACTACATTTGCCACCGTAGGATAAGGATCGCTCTGCCCAATTAGGACGATTCCTTCATGTTTTTCCCATTGAGGGATTTTGGATCCATTCATGTCGTGTTCATGTCTTATACCCCGGCAAGTTACAAAATGGCTTAGCTGATCGGGCAAAGATTAGACGCCACGTGTTAACATGATGGTTACATGTCGGTTATACTAATGCTCTCCCACAAAAATTTTATTACTCATGTTATATATATATATATATATATGTGTGTGTGTGTGTGTGTGTGTGTGTGTGTGTGTGTGTGTGTGTTCATGTCAGATACTCATGTTCATGACCAGGTTTCCGTTTCAGTTTTAGCTTTTATCATTGTTATTTCATGTGCTATGCTTATTCTTTTAGTTGCTTTACATACCAATACAATTCAAATATGCTGACGTCCCCTTTATATTGCCCGGGGGCCTGCAATTTCACTATGCAGGTACGGATATACAGAACGACGGATTTGCTCATTAGGACTACACTCGTATCAGTTTTTGGTGAGCCCCATCTTATTCGGGGTGTTATATATATTTTACTTTCATGTCATGTTAGTTATGCAGTTAAGTTATGCTTGGGGACTTGTCCCAGTGAACAGTTTAGCAGTCAGATTCATGTCAGAGGTTTCATATATTAGTCAGTATGTCATGTCAGATATTCAGAGTCGTATAGCCGTCTTTGGCTCAGTAGTTATGATATTCCGCATTCATGATTAAAATTATTATTTTTATTAATATTATGATATCCCATGTTTATCCAGATTTCTTCATGTTTTAAGTTATATTTCGCTCATGTTCATGCCCCATGATGATTCATTAAGTCATGTGGTTCGCTCGGTCACATGCAGTCAGGCATCGAGTGTCGTGTTACGCCCAGGCCATGGTTCGGGGCGTGACACTCTTGGGATTGTTCTTGGGTTGTGCCAAAGAAAGAATTGGGGGTGTTCCTTTATATTGGCCCAAGTAAAACTCTAACGAGGCCCTGACCCTGTTATTTCCTTGAGCGCCTATGACGTCATTTGCGTTAGTGAGAGCCACTTCTATGACGTCGTTCACTGCTTCAATTCCCAAAACCCTAAAAGAGTTAGTCGTGGCCACCTGGGCCGGAATATCCTTTCTTTGCCATTTCCAGCGTACTTGGATGGTGATTTCCTAAAATTTGAAGGAAATTTTGGGGTGGGATTTTGGGAGTGCATTTTCATACTTTTGTTCTTTTTCGGTTAGGTTTTGGTTATTGCTGCTGCAGTGAATTTTTTTTCCTCCCTCTCCTTTTTCTTTTGGGGTTTTGCTCATCTTCGCCGGTGAGGAATTTGCTTTCTTTTTAGGGAATGTGATTGTGGTCCATTTATCAGAAGGTTCTAGTGGATTGGCTATATTGGAACCGGTGGAAGGATATTTATTGGGATGGATCTGTAGTTACACTTTTCCTTCCTATGGCCCAGCCTACCATAACCCTTGTAGAGGATCCCTTCTACTTTATAAACTACCAGTTGAGCGTGATCGCCAGTGGTAATGGAGGATTTAACCAGCAAATCAATGGGTACTTAGACACAAATTCTAGCATAACATCCCCGAAAATTTGAGGATGTGCAGGTATCAATTTTTAGTAGTTTCCCCAGTTTTCATCACATTTTTTCTAAGATGTCATTTGTCATAGAATTTTGTGGGGAGTTAGGGTAGTCTTACCCAGATTGCGGTGAATGCAATGCAACTTCATTTGGAAAAAAGTTTGGTTCCCAGCTTCTAAAAGTGAGGAAATGTCTTGAGATGAACCAAGGTCCCTTTAGGAGTACCTTCTTCATGTTGCACTCTTCCTAAAATTTTACTATGAAGAAGTCCATTCCTTGGTCAATTAGGACTAGGGTTTCAGTTAGTACCCACATCTCTAGGAGCTTTGATCGTAGGAATTGGTGTGGTATCCTTGTCCCAAAGAGTTTGATGATTATCGAGTACCACCAGGGGTGATAAAGCCTGGACTTGTCTTCCTCAGAGAGTGATATTGAGTCTTTCTCCTCTGTTTCTATTCCAATGGGGTGCTCCCAGGCTTGAGGATCGTAGGACAGGGAGGAGGAGTTGTTCGTCTCCTTCACTATCTCGCTATAGCTCAACTTTGTTGCGCTTTCCTCGTCCATGAAGTTATCCGTGTCTGGTGGCTCTGGTGGTGGGAATTCGAGGGGGGGAGGGGTGTTCAGGTGAGGCCATACAAAGGTTCAGTGGAATAGAGTGAAAATTACAAAGTTTCTCTCTTTAGTAGTCCCTGATTCTAAGGACTCGTTTGGCCATGAGAATTTTTCACTTTTTTCCTGATTGTTTTTCATTTTATATGAAAATCAACGTTTGATCATGAAAATTTCAAATACAACTGGAATTTAAAAAACGCCTAAAACCTTATTTTCACTTTTTCACCTTTTTCACTTTCACTACATTCAAATAACCAAATATTCTTTGCCAAAACTATAACCAAACAAAACTCCAAATTCAACTCCAACTTCAAAATTCCAAACACCCCTTTCCCCCTGCCCTTTTTCTCTCTTCCTATTCAGTGAAACCCTAAGCGCCGCCTTGTGTTTCTCTCTTCTCTCTCCGCCTAAAATGGCAAAAAATCAGGGCTTAGCAGAGAAGCGCAGCTTTTGCATGTCTATTGTGGTGAAACATTTAATGTTTCATTTTGATTTCACGAAAATGTAACCCCAAACACGGTAATAAGTCATTATTTTTCTTTATTTTCTTTATTATTCTGTCATTTACATGCGTTATTGTTGTACCTTTCTTGATTCTTGCTTGATTTCCATTGGTTGAGGTTGAAAGGTCTGGATTGAACCAAATGAGGTTCAGATCTAATCGTTCATTTGTTGATGAGTCGTTTGAGCCGTAGATTCACTTTGAAAGTTCATTTTTAGGGAAAAATGTTTGTCCCACATCGATGTTTTTGGAAGGTTGAATATTTTTGGGGTTCTATAAATAGAAACCCAACCCTCTTACAAAAAAAAAAAAGAATCTTAGGGGAGGGGGGGGGGGGGGGGGGGAGTTTGAGTTTTTGAAGTTAGAAGTTTAAAAAAAAAAGAGTTTTCAGAGGTCAGAAAAATTGGAGAAATTAAAAGAAGGCTAGAAACTTCGAGTTTCAAGTCTCTTAAGTAAAAAAATTTGAGACTTCATGATAAGAATCGGGTTACTTGAACAAAACAAGATTATAATGGGGAAGCGAAAATACGAAGATTAAAGACAAGAATGTAAAGATAGGTGAAATTCAAGAATAAAATCCCCAAATTTCAAGATTAAGTGATAAAAACCCTAATTGATCTTAGCATTCAAAATTAGCGGATTAAGATACTAATATAGTCAATTCAAGAACTTATATCAAAAGGTGATCTAGACCCCTATTTTAAAGAAATTAGAGACAATAATTAGTATAAGACTAATTACCTTCTTTAGTTTACGAATAAGAACCAAAGATATCAAGTACGAATTAATCTTACCTCTTAAAAGAATCGTTCTTATAAGGTTGCAAGATAAATCCAAAGTAGCCACACACAAAGGTGTAAAGTAGAGAAACTCTCAATAATAATAATATTTGTCTTATGAAAATAACAAAATCCACCCTATATATAGGGAAACCTATCCCAAATAGAATGGGATTCGAATTCTACTTTTATGGAAATAATAATAACAAAACCTAACTAGAATTAAACTAGGAAACTTTAAACTAGGAAAGCATGTATAATAATACCAAAATTCTTCCTAAATTAACTAACAATAAAATAAGGAAAGAATTGACTTTGTTTGCTCAAAAAACCCCAACGTCCAGTTCCCCATGTTTGGGCGTCACTTTTGACACCATTTTGGACTAAAATTCCATGTCTTTTTGGGCTGCATTTCAGCTCCTTTCTTGGGCATCTTTTTGGCTCCATGTGGGGCCCTTCTCTTGGGCTCTATGTGGGCCCAATTATTCTCCTCTTAGACTTGGATTTGGACCATTAAATATGTGTAGAAATAAGCCCACATCTCATAACTCTTGGATCATTTTTGGGCTCTTCTTCCACGGTAAGCATCTTCTCGATTTTCCATGGAAGCCTGTCAACCTTTAATGCAGGTATGCTACCATGGATGCTATCATTTCCCTCTTCTTGAAAATAATTCGTCCTCGAATTTGAATCTCACAAAATCTAGAAGACATGTACTAGTAAACAACATCCATTAATCGTACGTAGCGACGGAAGGAACAAAACAAGATAGTGACCATGTGTCCACTTAACCCAATTAAGCCTAGCATGTATAAATAAACCCTTATTAAACATGTGGATATTATCATCCCAATAGAAAACTTTCCTACTTCTATAAGCACAACAAAATTCTCGTCTAGATGCCATAGGGATTGAATATTCTATTAAATAGAAGTAATTCATCATCATTCGGTTAGGATCAATCTAAACCAATCCATCATATTATGTATACGATTCAACATGCCAACTATTAAACAACTTATTAGAAATACAAGACAGCCAATCAGAAATATCACGAAATCCCCCGCTCTTCGGGGGTGCCCTCAGCGTCGAGGAACATGTACTAGGGTGTATGTGCGACTTGTTTAGATCATGAGCTGGCACAAAAGCAAGAAAACGACTTTTACAATAACACATGCAACTCCAACTTAGTTCTAACAATAAAGTATTCCAATGGGCATGGTAAAGACGACATAAGATCCCTAAAGCATGATTCAAATTGAAAAATTTTATGATATAGCCAAGCATCCTCAATTACACCTCTTAGAGATTTCACAGTACAGGTATTCACATAAGCACAAGAGTTTTCAAGAAACTTAGATGAACCTTTAAATTTCAAAACAAAATCTTCTTTAAATTCAAGCTCATTATTAGGATCATCACAAATAACATTTTCAAACTCATTGAGTTCTAAGTAATTACTCAAATTCCCAAACAAGGAATCATGGACATGTTTAACAAAAAGTATTTGATCACTAGTATCACAATAATCACGTATCTCCTCATCATTAGTAACAAACACCCTTTTAAACTCACAATTAGCGATACTTGAAGAATTATGTCTCATTAGGCAGAAGGAATCATATTCCAACAAATTATCACATGAAAACTCATTTGACACTAGAATAAGAGAAGAAGAATTTTCTAACTCATTCACAAGCCTCCTCACACAAACATCACGCCTCTTTTCAACAAATGGGAATCCACAATTAATAATGTCATGCTCAATTTTAAAAGGGAACAAATTACTCTTGTACTTGAACTTAGAAGTTCCAATTAATGACTTATTATATAACAAAATATCATCATTCTCAAAATTAATAAAGTCACCAAGATAAGAATCAAGAGTGTAGTTCATTACCTCCAAAAATGCCTTAGGTGTTCTAGGAATTCCAAGAATGTGAATAAACTAATTATACATACCGTACTTGGTCTTATGTAGCAAAGGATTAATATCACCTGGTTTTCCCTTGTTTGTTGGTGTTAGATTCACAACTTTATCCTTCTCATCAACATGTACTTTCTCCATGGGACATGTAGTTTCAACCACCTTAGGATTAAGTTCATGCAATGATGGTTCTTCAATGCTAACTTTCCTGTGAGTACCTACAAAATAATCAAAACAACTAGAAGAAGAAGAAGTAACGATATTAGAGTTAGAACAAGAAATAACTTCACTCGAACTCTCTTGTTTTGCTCTCTCAATCTCACGATCATTCCTCTCCTTTTCTAGTTCATGGTCATCTCTCTTTTCTTTTCTCTCAAGCACACTTTTTTTCTCAGTTGACATCTCATTCTCTTCACACAACACAGCCTCTTATATTTCCTCTCTTGACATGCATTCCCTTACTTCTCTCATTCTTTTCTCTCTCAAAAATTTTCATTGCTTCGCTCACACATTTCAGATCTTCATAAACTTGGGATGGAGTTAAAGGGGCAAGAATATATTTTCTTCTATTTTGCTAAAGAGAAACTCTATTCTTTCTCATATCATGAATTGCATTCCTATTAAATAGCCATGGACAATCAAGCTTAATATGACAATCTTGCATTGGAATTACATCACAAAGAACATTATCGGAATACTTTCCAATGACAACATAAACCATACATTGCTTTGTCACCTTAAGCTCACCAAAACCATTCAACCATTGCCGCTCACGAGTAGTGTGTTTGATGCAAGTAAGTTCCAACTTTTCCACCACATATGAACTCACCACGTTATCACGACTTGCACTATCAATAATCATAGAGCAAATTCTACCCTTTATCCCACACCTTGTATGAAAAATATCTTCCCTTCTTAAATTAGCTACAATGGCATTCATATCCTCCAATGGTGTGGCCATCATACGAAACACTTCAGCTAAGTTGGTGCCGTTTTGAGTTACAGCTTCAATTTCCTTAGCTGTTAGAGACATCAACAAAAACAAATATCAAAGAAACAAGTATCTCTCAATTTGGTGTTTCTCTCTCTCTCTCTCTCTCTCTCTCTCTCTCTCTCTCTCTCTCTCTATTGATCTCACGGCCTTTCTTGCCTTTTCCACTCAAATTACTACCTTTGGCTGGATCCTTTTGGATTTATAATTAAACCCTATTAGTAACAACCTTTTAGAAGTAAGATATAGGAAAGAAAAAGAATTTACCAACTCCAAACGAATTGGGATTGGATGAGACAAGAAAAAGACCAATTTGTGTAAAAAGAAAAAAATCCAAATTTCCCCTCTTCTTGATTTTTCCTTCTTGATGTTGGAAACCAAGAAACACTACAAATCTAGAGTTTCTTGATAATAACTTAATTCTCAAGCAATTGGATTTTTTTTTCCAAAATAGCTTTACTATTTTAAGCTGCTAAAAGAAAAAGAAAAAAGAATTTTCATTTTTTTTAACAAAACTCCCAAGATTATCAAGAACGAAACCTTGATAGCACCGCTCTGATACCACTTGATACGAATCGGATTACTTGAACAAAACAAGTTTATAATGCGGAAGCGAAAATACGAAGATTAAAGACAAGAATGTAAAGATAGGCGAAATTCAAGAATATAATCCCCAAATTTCAAGATTAAGTGATAAAAATCCTAATTGGTCTTAGTATTCAAAATTAGCGGATTAAGACTAATTAAGATACTAATAGAGTCAATTCAAGAACTTATATCAAAAGGTGATCTAGACCCCTATTTCGAAGAAATTAGAGATAATAATTAGTATAAGACTAATTACCTTCTTTAATATACGAATAAGAACCAAAAATATCAAGTACGAATTAATCTTACTCTTAAAAGAATCATTATTATAAGGTTGCAAGATAAATCCAAAGTAGCCACACACAAAGGTGTAAAGTAGAGAAACTCTCAATAATAATAATAATAGTTATCTTATGAAAATAACAAAATCCACCCTATATATAGGGAAACCTATCCCAAATAGAATGGGATTCGAATTCTACTTTATTGGAAATAATAATAACAAAACCTAACTAGAATTAAACTAGAAAACTTTAAACTAGGAAAGCATGTAAAATAATACCAAAATTCTTCCTAAATTAACTAACAAGAAAATAAGGTAAGAATTGACTTTGTTTGCTCAAAAACCCCAACGTCCAATTCCCCATGTTTGGGTGTCACTTTTGACCCCATTTTGGACTAGAATTCCATGTCTTTTTGAGTTGAATTTCAGCTCCTTTATTGGGCATCTTTTTGGCTCCATGTAGGGCCCTTCTCTTGGGCTTTATGTGGGCCCAATTATTCTCCTCTTAGACTTGGACTTGGACCATTAAATATGTGTAGAAATAAGCCCACATCTCGTAACTCTTGGATCATTTTGGGCTCTTCTTCCGCGATAAGCATCTTCTCGATTTTCCATTGAAGCCCGTCAACCTTTAATGCAGGTATGCTACCATGGATGCTATCACTTCAACTAGTTTGAGGTTTTCTGAGTTTTAAGAATTTATTTTCCTTTTGCTTTCGAGTCTGTGTGGCTGAGTGTGGTCTTGGAAGCACAAAGGGCTTTCAAATTTATTTTTGACCAAGGCTGCACTTATAAAAGGTAACATTCTATCCTTTACTTATTTTGTTACTGTTTAGTAGTTGGTTTATGTGATAGTAGCCTATTTGGTGATTAGTTAGTTTGTTCGATTATTTTAGTTCAACTAAGTGACAACATGCTTGGTTAATGTTTAAAGGTTCATTAGCTTGTTTGGATGTGGAGATTACTTCCCTCATTTTCAAAGTACACATTTGATATTAGTAAATAGTTGTTCATATGAACCGAATATGTAAGTTTTAGATAATGTGCTCATGCTGTGCCACAGATATGGATGCACAGGTTATTGTTGTGTTTTGTTAGATGATTGAAAATTTCCTATTTGGCTGCTTCAAACCTTAAATAAGACAAGAACAGGATTACATGAGTCATAATAAGTAATTTAGTGAACCTTTAAATCAGCACTGATCCTATTTGAATGCAGTAGAAGTTAAAGTACTATGATGATCTGTTTTAATCATTTGAGGCATTTTCTCTTTCTTGGATGAGACTATGTCAAACTCGACTCTTCAACCTACTTTCATAGGTCTGTGTGCTCTATCTGTGTTAATTGGATGGTATGAATTATAATTAGGATAAACAAATAAAGGATCATGATTAAACTGAGGTAAGGTTTAAGGAATCTAGGCATACTTATACGAGTCTTTGATGTTTTAAGGCTTTAGAGTGAAGTCAAAGAGGGCCTGTTTTGCATCTGAGTGGGTTTGAGTCTACGTGAATATGTTTAAATGTGTTTGGATTAGCCCTAAAATAGCTTTGAATAGTTGTATGATATGTATTAAAGGTAATTTGAAACAGCAGCACCCTAGAACATGATATAAAAGTCTTAAAATGAAATTTTGGGATTAAGGTTCATTTATGTGGTAACAGGTTCTTAAATGGTTCATTAGCAGCTAATGTAGCTTCATGAAGTTGTAAAAATCATCTAAAATGAATCAGGTTACCTAGACACAACTAAGATGATTGTGTGTCATGTTTGTTTCATTTGAGCAGAGTTCAATCCTGACATACATGTTATCAAACCCTTTCTTTTTCATATCTAATTCATGTTTGAGTTTTCAAAAGAAGTCTAACGGGGTTGAAAAAGATAATTGAGTCCTGATGTGCTCTTAGCTATTGAACATGATTAATCAACTGTAAAAAGGGAGTTGTTTAAGTCTAAGGGCTGGTGCTAAGTCTGAACTTAAGTTTTTAAATGATTGAAATGTTCAAACCTTCTCAAAGTGTTAATGTCCAAAAAGAATTCAAGTGATTTTGCATAGTTGGGACCCTAGGCTGAGTTGGTTAAAAGTAGTTAATTTATGTGATCAATTAGGTGTTTAGATGAAATTTAGTTTAAGGGCAGCGTCAAACTAGTTTTGACCATAAGTTCTTGGTGATTGTCATTAGGTATGGGGATAAGGTAAGGGAGCTGGGGTTGCCTTGGGAAAGTAAAAGGTGATCTTAGGCATGAACTGGAGGTAAGTGACCGATGGGGCCTTTGGTCCCTTTTACTGAAAGTAAGATTCAGCAAAAGGGATGGGGATGTGATGACCTCACCCTATCTTGTTTCCCTTTCAGGACCCTGAGACTTCCTTGTCTTCCTAAACCTTGTTCTCATGATTATGGGGATTCATTAAGATCTTGGGATTGGTCAAGGATAGTTTATCATGCCTACGGGGGATTCTTGAGACTTCATTTTATTTAAGACTAAGTTAAAATAGAGGGAAAGAGTCGGTCACATTTGTCATAATTAAGGGGATTAAAAACAGCTATTAACCAAGTAATAAATAGGTAAGTTACTCACTAGGGTCTGAATCCATGTTTTCTTTTAGAATCTTAACCTACTTGCTTTCCTTTTTTGCTTCATGATGAACATGTTTAAAAATTATGCGATACATTTATGTGTGGACTTGTTTATGTGATGTATTAACCTTAGTTTGAACTTAGGGAAAAGACATTTAGTTAACTTAAGATTGGTAAAAACCCTCTATTCTTAAACCTGAACTGTGGCACTTAAACTTTAGTGGGCATTGTAGTGTAACTTGGATTAAAAAGGTAATGTTGTGCTCTGTCTAGTGAGGTTTGATTCTATGTTGTTGGTGTGTTTAAAAATTCTGTCATGTTAGGAATTATGGAATGAGATAACTGAATATTGAGTTCGTTTTTTTAAAAGGATGAATAATGTTAAGTTGGAATTGGTTTGATGTTGTTATTTGCGGATATGGTGAGTATTCTTAAAAGCAGTCTGAACCACTTGGCCTAGGATTTCGAACCCTCGGTACGATTAACTCGTACAACGGATTAGCAATCCGCCGCTTTAGTCCACTCAGCCATCTCTCCCAATTGAAAAAGATAATTACTACATGAGATAGCACATAAGATAAAGGAAAGAATCTTTCTTTCTCTCTTTTCTTCTTTCTATATTATATAGATATGTACAACTTTTATCATCAATTTCCTTTATCTCTTTATCTAAAGAAACCTCAAAGAGAGGGCAGGGAAGATCCAAGCCTAGCTTGACTCATAGTACCTACCCTCCAAATGAGGGGTGTCATGACCAACCTATGGGCCATGGCGGGCATTCCTGTCTTGAGAGTATATTGGCCTTCCTTAAATCTCATCATCTTACCAAAGGGTTGGAGATAAAAAGGGTTAGGAAAATTAGCTTGTTTAAAGGTCTAGAGGTAACTTAGGAAGTCAAGAAAAGGGAACTGGTTTTTTCAAGAGGGTGATCTTTGCCTTCCTTTAAAGAGAAATGAATTGGTTTAAGACTATTGATAATAAATGTCCTGTTAGAAGTTAAAATACTGAGTTGCTAAGAACTGTGTTAAACTTCATGACATTCCCTTCTTCTGTGAGACTTGGTGGCATACATAGCTGATCATTTCTCCTGTCTATCTCAAATGGTAACCTGCATGTAGCCTTGTTGTGAATGTGCTCTTACTACAGTCGTACCGAAACAAAGGTTCATTCCTGTGGTTCTTTTTTTTTGGGGAATATAAGGTTGTACAGTCTCAGTTCATTTGATGTTATTTGGTCCAGACTTCTTGATGTTCCAATTCTGTTTTTGGCGATCATAAGTTATAGAATTTTTCCTCTTTGTCTACATCTCTCTATTGTGTTTCTGTTATTGCATTTAGGCAGCTCTCACTTAGTGGTCTGTTAATATGGGAAATCAGTGAATCATTTAGTTGAGCAGTATAGGAATTAAATTAGACTTGAATAAGCTTTGGTTTATATATTTGCACATTGTTTAAGGGACAAGGATTAATTAAGTGAATAAAATAATCTTGAGACCTAATGTTGAACACATAAGAGTGTGGATATACACTGAATATATACAGGTTATAAAAAGGAAGGGGAATATATACATGGTATACACTTGGTATACACATCCCATATGTATATCATAGGTATATTGTGTATATATCAAAGGATGGGCCAGTTATAGTTAGCATGTATATATGAGTAAAAGAAGATGGTTTGTTCGTATCACCTAGTTGGCTATGTATCTTGAAGTTGTTGTGTTATTTTTCTACATCACTACATTATCACATCTGCCTCGGTCTCTTTGCTATGATTTTGAATTTACTTTTAATGTTACTTGTATGAGAACTACTTCCTATTTAATGATGCTTGTGCACAACTTTGGGACTCTGGTTGTATACTATGGAACCACTGGGTTTGAGAGTTTGAGATGGTTTGGGGGATAGGTCTAGCCACTCCCCGATATCCAGCCATGCATGGGGTTCATAAAACCCCTTGGAACTTGTGCGGTGTCAGGAATAAGGGTGGTGACATCCTTTTCCCTTTGGTGTGGTATGGTTTGGAGTTTTCAGTGAAGCCAATAGTATGTGATCAAGTCCTTTAGTTGTGCACTTGTAATCAAATGGGATGTATATACATACATGTGTATAGTTATGCTAGTAATAGAATCATCAAACATAGACTAATTCGATTCCTTTTTTCTTTTTCCCTTCTCCCACTGCACGGCCATTTGGGCCAGAGTCCAACCAATCTGTTGGGCCGAAGGCCCAATAGGAATATTCTTTCAAAATATGTTAAGTCCAGAAGAGGAAAGGGAAGCTAATATTATTGAAGGCCCAGCCATGGTGTCACGACCCGACTAGGGGCCATGATGGGTACCCGGGGCTAACCACCGAGCACCACTCATTCTATTACTTATCATACTCATTAAGCGTACATTCATTAATTTATACTCAATCATAGGAATACTATTTTTCATTTGGAAACATAATTACTTTTATATACATAAGCCCTTCGGCTATCAAAATAATAATATAGATACACTAGTAACATCGTGAGACCATACTACCCACACATGTGTATCTACGAGCCTCTACTAGAGTACTAGACATATGGACGGGACAGGACCCCATCGTGCCCAAAATGCATATATGTACACAAAATAATAAACTAACTTGCACCTCCGAAAAAATGGAGTGCTCCTGCAAATTTGCTAATGACTTCTACGAGTCTGGATCACCTCTCTGTCTACCTGTGGGCATGAACACAGCGTCCAAAGAAAACGGACGTCAGTACGAATATTGTACTAAGTATGTAAGGCAAGAGTGAAATGGTCATGATAGAGAAATCATAAGTCATAAGGTGAAGATACAACCTGCGTAACTCATAAGGGTGGATAAATTTCATACGTGTATATATATATAATCATAGTACATGTATCATCATAGTGCATACATCATCATATCATATAAGTCATCATCATTAACCCGCGTCCGGGTAACCATCATATACCGCCCACTAGTGGTGATCATGTCCAGCCTTCTAGGCGCGGTGGAATCATAAGCAGCCCGCCTTAGCGGTGACATGTCCGGCCATTTAGGCACGGTGGAATCACAAGCAGCCCGCCTTTGCGGTGACATGTCCGGCCTTTTGGGCACGGTGGAATCGTATCGTCATATACCCATCGTAAACGTAGCATTTTCATACATTGCATAGGCATATCATAAACTAACATTATTGTACACCTCATAGAAATATCATGACTTACCATCATTATACATTTATCATCAAAACATACATTAGAACTTGAAGGCAACTATGGCTATGTCGAGGTGACATAAGGTCGTGAACCCCCGATTCCGTTATGGAACATTCATGAGCATTCTGCCTCACCTTGAAGGAATTAGCATATAAGGTGAGTGTATACAATGAACAATATCAATGGATCATAACAAGAATCATTAGCTTTGTAGAAACATAATATCATGGGCCTTAGACTCTTTAGACTTGGACTCATCATTATCATCCTCGTAACATCTCTTATCTTGTCTCATATGAAGCTCTTTACCAAGATTGACTCATAGTTTTTTTGACGTAGGAAAGTCATGAAAAGATAAAGAATATCATGTCATAAGGATCATGCCTTAGAAAGAAGGGACTAGCCTTACATACCTCTTTCGTGTAGCTACTCTATCGTTTGATCATTTTTCTTCGTTGCTCACGTCTTTACCTTCAAGGGAGTTCATACTCATATTAGATAATCGATAACATAAGCGTGTTTGAACTAAGCTGGAAAAATTTGGGCAGCATCTCCTTTATTTATACTACTTTCTCCATATCATACATCAACTCCCAAACGTTAATAACAACATTCATAATATCATCATCAATAACTTTTATCAAATTCCTCATTATCCAATTCCCACAATTTCCTCTCAAAGTCATCCATAACTTTGATCATAGCACAACATTACATTCATTCTCATCTAACATTTCTCTCATGCTCTCAACATAATTCATAACATTTTTATAAGCACAACATATCAAAGATCATGACTCATCTCAAGCTATTACTCAAAATCTTATTATTTTCATCTTTATAACCCATTTTCTATTTCCTTTCATAATCTAAGTCTTCCAACCTCTCAATACCTTAAACAACAGGGAATGATCATAAAACTTACCTTAGATAGTGTGGGAATGAGCCTTGAGTGGAAATACTTCACTTGAGCCAAAACCCTAGCTTCACTCCCAAGACAATTCTTGACTTGGAGGAACCCTAGTGAGCTTCTTGCACTTGATTCACTTGAATTCTTGATATTAATCTTTGCTTTCCTTTGTAGTCTTGTATATGAAGTGTGTGGAACCCTCTAGAAGCTTGGAGAGAAGTGGAAAAGTGGAAAGAATGAGAAAATAAAGTGGGAACATGTATTTATAATTGCAACTTAATCAGTCCGTCGGGACTTATACGGTACGTATAACATTATACAGTCCGTATAAGTGTCTGTGGTTCACTACCATGGAAAACATAGTTGCTGTTGGGTTATACGGTCCGTATAAAGCTCCACGGTCCGTATAAGTGATCGTGGTTCACCATCAGGAAAAATACCACTTCTGTTGGGTGTTATACGGACCCTTATACGGTCCGTATAAAGTTCCACGGTCCGTATAAGGTGATCGTGTAACTCATAGTTTTTCCGAAGTTGTCCTCGTCGTTTCGTTTGATCTCCAATCCTTACACAACCTTCTTAACACTTGTTTAGTACTTCATCAATGATCTAAACATCCTTATAATTCGCCCTCAAGGCCTTACTAAACAATTCTTAACACAATAATTTACGAAACCTTTCCTAAACCCCCCTTATACTCCACTTGTCCTATCATTCCTTATTTCATCAATTCATATGGCTTCAAAATCTTAGCGTATGCATTATAAGATCACTAAATATCCGTCTTATAGTCTTAAGAACTTCCTGTTACCCTTAAGCTCGCATTGGTTCATTCACTACACGACGACATGAAATTTCCAGGGTGTAACACTCCCCCCCCCCCCCCCCCCCCCCCTTTTGGAACATTCGTCCTCGAATGTTAAGCATTCGGGAATTCTATAAAAATTTCGCCAGAGTTTCCCCTGTAATATGGCATTACCATCCTGTCACAACAGCCCACAATAATATTGCCTCGCAGGGCCACAATACAATAGTTGTATAAGTTGGCCACACACGACCCATATGCATAAAAAGAAAACATACATACCTCATAATCTTGGTGTTTCATCTTGGATCTCTTCTGGGGGTTGGAATAAGTGCGGATACCTGGACTTCATACTCTCTTTTGCTTCCCAAGTCATTTCTTCTCGGTTGTTATTTCGCCATAAGACTTTAACTGAGGCTACTTCCTTGTTTCGAAGTCTACGTACTTGCCTGTCTAATATGGCAATGGGCACTTCTTCATATACTAGCTTTTCTGTCACTTGAACATCATCTATTAGGACAATCTTCGTAGGATCTCTGACACACTTGCGGAGCATTGAGACATGGAAAACTGGATGGACTGATTCATGTTGTGGAGGTAAGTCCAATTCATAAACTACTTGACCCACCTTGCGGATAATCTGATAGGGTCCAACGTATCGAGGACTTAACTTTCCTTTCTTGCCAAATCTCATCACACCTTTCATTGGTGACACCTTTAAGAATACCCAATCATCATCTTGAAATTCTAGGTCTCGCCGGTGGTTGTCTGCAAAAGATATTTGGCGACTTTGGGCTGTCCGTAATCGATCTCGGATCACCTTGACTTTTTCTACTGCTTGTTGAATTAACTCAGGTCCTATTAGCTGTACTTCTCCTATTTCAAACTATCCAATTAGGGATCTACACTTCCTTCCATATAGAGCTTCATACGGAGCCATTTGGATACTGGAATGGTAACTATTGTTGTATGCAAACTCGATTAGAGGTAAGTGTTCATCCCAACTACCACCGAAATCTAGAACACATGCTCTTAGCATATTCTCCAAGGTCTGAATGGTACGTTCGGCTTGCCCATCAGTCTGCGGATGAAATGTCGTGCTAAGCTTTACTTGAGTACCTAGACCTTCTTGGAAGGATTTCCAGAACTTGGCTGTAAATTGCGCTCCTCTATCTGTGATAATGGATATCGAAATACCATGGAGTCGCACAATTTCTTTGAGATACAACCTTGCATAATCTTCGGCCGAGTAGGTGATTCTGACTGGAAGAAAATGAGCTGTTTTCGTCAATCTGTCCAAAATCACCCATATAGAATCATACTTGCCTCGGGAACGGGGTAACCCCACAATAAAATCCATGTTGATCACTTCCCATTTCCAAGTAGGTATTTCCATTGCATGTAATAATCCTCCTGGCTTTTGATGTTCGATTTTCACTTGCTGGCAATTTGGACATTGAGCTATAAATTCGGCTATGTCTCTCTTCATGCCATCCCACCAATATATCAACTTGAGATCATGATACATTTTCGTTGCACCTTGTGAATAGAATACCGAGAATAATGAGCTTCTTCTAGGATTCGACGGCGCAATCCTGCAATGTTCGGAACACATAGCCTGCCTCGGTATCTAAGAATTCCGTCTATAGAAGTTTCAAACGGAGACTTCTCTTTTCCATAAAGTGTGTCTCTATAATGGCTCAACTGAGGATCTTCACATTGACGCTCTTTTACTTCCATATTCAGGGACGAAACTGTGGGATCATTAATACCAATCGCTGCACTACCTGAATCAATCACACGTACTCCAAGATTAGCTAGTTGGTGGAGTTCACGAATTAATTCTTTCTTTTTCGGAGAAACTTCACATCGACTACCTATTGTTCAGCGGCTAAGCGCATCAGCTACTACATTTTCCTTTCCGAGGTGGTATAAAATACTCACATCATAGTCATTCAATAATTCTAACCACCGCCTCTGCCATAGATTTAACTCATTTTGTTTGAAAATGAATTGAAGACTCTTGTGATCTGTATAGATATCGACATATACCCCATACAAGTAGTGTCTCCACATTTTTAATGCATGGATAACTGCAGCCAATTCGAGATCATGAGTTGGGTAGTTCTTTACATGTTTCCGCAGCTGTCTCGAAGCATAAGAAATGACTTTACTGTGCTGCATTAACACACATCCTAACCCAACACCGAAAGCATCACAGTATACAACATAGCCATCTGGCCCTTCTAGGAGTGTCAAGACTGGGGCTGTGGTTAATCTGTCCTTCAACTCTTGGAAACTGCGTTCACAAGCATCATTCCATTGAAATTTAACTGACTTTTGGGTTAGCTTTGTCAATGGGGCTGAAATAGAGGAAAATCCTTCTACGAACCTCCTATAGTACCCTGCCAATCCCAGAAAACTACGGACTTCTGTAGGCGTCGTAGGCCTTGGCCAAGTCTTCACAGCTTCAATTTTCTGAGTATCAACTCGAATGCGATCATCTTAAATAACATGACCCAGAAATGTCACAGAATTCTTCTTTAACTCTCACTTGGTGATATCCTGACCTCAAGTCTATTTTGGAAAACCACTTGGCACCCTATAGTCGATCAAACAAATCACCAATACTTGGGAGAGGATATTTGTTCTTTATCGTCACCTTTTTCAACTGCCTATAATCGATACACATTCGTAGGGAGCCATCTTTCTTTCTTACAAATAGGACAGGTGCTCCCCACGGTGATGAACTGGGTCCAATAAACCCCTTCTCAAGAAAATCTTTCAACTGTGTCGTTAGCTCTTTCAATTCTACCGGAGCCATTCGGTAAGGAGGGATAGAAATAGCCTTAGTGTCCGGCAACATATCAATAGCGAAATCGATCTCTCTTTCCGGAGGAAGGCCTAGGAGTTCATCTGAGAATACATCCGGAAATTCATTCACTACCGGAACAGATTGGAAAGTTGGCGACTTTGGTTCGATGTCATGAACTCGGACTAAGTGATAAATATAGCCCTTAGCTATCATCTTTCTCGCCTTAAGGTAGGAAATAAACCTACCTCTTGGAGATGCTGTATTACCCTTCCATTCAAGAACGGGCTCTCCCGGGAATTGAAATCGAACTACTTTCATTCGGCAATCAACATTAGCATAACATGAGGCCAACCAATCCATACCCATAATCACATCGAAATCTAACATTTCCAGCTCAATTAAATCAGTTTTAGTCTGGCGGTCGCATATCACAATTACACAATTTTTATACGCTTGTCTAGCTATCACGGGATTACCAACCGGAGTAGATACCTCAAAAGGTTTAATTGGTTCAGGTTTCACCCCAATACGACCAGCAACATACGGAGTAATATAAGATAGGGTAGAACCCAGATCTACAAATGCATACACATCATGGGAAAATATTGATAATGTACCTGTAACCACATTGGGGAGGACTCAAGATCCTGTCATCCGGCTAAAGCATACATACAGGGCTGAGTGGCACCTGAAGTAGATGCTCCCACTCTGCCTCTACCTCGACCTGCTGAAATCTGGGGAGTCTGCCCTACCGAGTGCACTAAAGAGGAACTAGCTGTTGATTCTGTGGGCTGAGCCCCACCTCTACCATACCTCGAGGGGCAATCACGCAACAAGTGCCCAGTCTGTCCACAAACATAGCAAGCATCTGTACCCTGGCGACATGGCCCCAAGTGTAATTTTCTGCACTGGCTACATCGCGGCACTGGTGGTCTCCTCTGACTATGATCACCCCCAAACTGAGAACCTAAAGCTCTCGAACTCAGACCCTGTCCTGAAGGAAAGGAGCGTCAAATATCCTATCTGCAAATCGTGGAGGCGCACTAGTCACCGACTGGCCTGAATGTCTGGAATAGGTTTGCCTCGATCCCCCTCTATAATCACTACCTACCCCTATATATCTGGCCCTCTTGCTTTGCCTTCTATCAGTATCACGATCACCCCTTTGCGGATGTTATTGTCCTTCTAAATTCTGGGCATGGGCTTGAATTCGGGAAATATCCATCCCGTCTTGCAACGAAGCCGTCAAACAATCCTTGAATAAATGTGGCCCTAAGCCACTCACAATCGATGCACTCTATCTCCCATGTCGACCACCATAGTCGGGGCATATCTAGCCAAAGAATTAAACTGAAGGCTATACTCCCGGGCACTAATATTTCCTTGTTTTAAATTTATAAATCTATCTGCTCTAGCTCGACGGACCTCGGGTGGCAAATAGTGGTGGATGAAGGCATCCACAAATTCTTGCCAAACGGGAGGAGGCGCATTCTCTCTTCTTGATGATAATCAATTATTGTACCATAATACTGCCACATCCCAAAGTCTATAAGATTCCAACTCCACGGATTCAGTTTCGGAGGCATGAATGATCTTCAATGTTCTCAACATTTCATCAATAAAACTTTGCGGGTCTTCATTCGGCTTTGACCAGAAAAATTCTGAAGGATTCAAACTCATGAAATCACGGGCTCTGGTACTAACTACCCTATCACTTGGACCCGCATTCTGCCGCTGTGCCTGGGCGGCAACTAACTGTGTCAGTAGATGAATAGCCTCGGTCACTTGTTGACCTGAAGTTATCGGTGGAGGGACCGGGGGCTTAGGAGCTGGAGCTGAGGCTCCCTCTTGTTCTTCTAAATTGGGCGGAGTGGAAGGAGTATTAGATGGTGCCTCAGTATGTAACTCGCCCTCTTCTACATTCATTGGCGGCTCTCATTCTACCCGCTTTTTCATCGTAGTCTTGCCCATCTGGGCGGCTGTAGCTTTTCCCTTAGGTGGCATTTCTGAAATCATAGCACACTATTAAGAGGAGAAAATCTTATAACATAGCTCTATCACACGATCTCTTAAGACGAAAGATGGTCATTTTTCCTAAATACCCTGTAGCCTCCTGTTTATTAGTGTGGCGTGCAACACACCATAAACAAGACACTACTAGACACGGCTCGTAGACACTTCCTAGGACTGAACTGCTCTGATACTACTTTTGTCACGACCCGACTAGGGCCATGACGGGTACCCGGGGCTAACCACCGAGCACCACTCATTCTATTACTTATCATACTCATTAAGCGTACATTCATTAATTTATACTCAATCACAGGAAAACCATTTTTCATTTGGAAACATAATTACTTTTATATACATAAGCCCTTCGGCTATCAAAATAATAATATAGATACACTAGTAACATCGTGAGACCATACTACCCACACATGCGCATCTACGAGCCTCTACTAGAGTACTAGACATATGGACGGGACAGGACCCCGTCGTGCCTAAAATGCATATATGTACACAAAATAATAAACCAAATAGTACCTCCGAAATAATGGAGTGCTCCTGCAAATCTGCTGATGACTTCTACGAGTCTGGATCACCTCCCTGTCTACCTGTGGGCATGAACACAGCATCCAAATAAAACGGACGTCAGTACGAACATTGTACTGAGTATGTAAGGCATGAATGAAATGATCATGATAGAGAAATCATAAGTCATAAGGTGAAGATACAACCTGCGTAACTCTTAAGGGTGGATAAATTTCATACATATATATATATATATATATATATATATATATATATATATATATATATATATATATATATATATAATCATAGTACATGTATCATCATAGCGCATACATCATCGTATCATATAAGTCAACATCGTTAACCCGCGTCCGGGTAACCATCATATGCTGTCCACTAGTGGTGATCATGTCCGGCCTTCTAGGCGTCGTGGAATCATAAGCAGCCCACCTTAGCGGTGACATGTCCGGCCATTTAGGCACGGTGGAATCACAAGCAGCCCGCCTTTGCGGTGACATGTCCGGCCTTTTGGGCACGGTGGAATCGTATTGTCATATACCCATCGTAAACTTATCATTTTCATACATTGCATAGGCATATCATAAACTTACATTATTGTACACCTCATAGACATATCATGACTTAGCATCATTATACATTTATCATCAAAACGTGCATTAGAACTTGAAGGCAACTATGGCTATATCGGGGTGACATAAGGTCGTGAATCCCCCGATTCCGTTATGGAGCATTCATGAGCATTCTGCCTCACCTTGAAGGAATTAGCATATAAGGTGAGTGTATGCAATGAACACTATCAATGGATCATAATAAGAATTATTATCTTTGTAGAAACATAATATCATGGGCCTTAGACTCTTTAGACTTGGACTCATCATTATCATGCTCGTAACATATCTCTTATCTTGTCTCATATGAAGCTCTTTACCAAGATTGACTCATAGTTTTTTTGACGTAGGAAAGTCATGAAGAGATAAAGAATATCATGTCATAAGGATCATGCCTTAGAAAGAAGGGACTGGCCTTACATGCCTCTTTCGTGTAGCTACTCTATCGTTTGATCGTTTTTCTTCGTTGCTCACGTCTTTACCTTCAAGGGAGTTCATACGGTCCGTATAACATTATACAGTCCGTATAAGTGTCTGTGGTTCACTACCATGGAAAACATTGTTGTTGTTGGGTTATACGGACCCTTATACGGTCCGTATAAAGCTCCACGGTCCGTATAAGTGATCGTGGTTCACCATCAGGAAAAATAGCACTTATGTTGGGTGTTATACGGACCCTTATACGGTCCGTATAAAGCTCCACGGTCCGTATAAGTGATCGTGGTTCACCATCAGGAAAAATAGCACTTATGTTGGGTGTTATACGGACCCTTATACGGTCCGTATAAAGTTCCACGATTCGTATAAGGTGGTCGTGTAACTCACAGGTTTTCCGAAGTTGTCCTCGTCGTTTCGTTTGATCTCTAATTCTTACACAAGCTTCTTAACACTTGTTTAGTACTTCATCAATGATCTAAACATCCTTATAATTTGCCCTCAAGGCCTTACCAAACAATTCTTAACGCAATAATTTACGAAACCTTTCCTAAACCCCACTTATACTCCACTTGTCCTATCATTCCTTATTTCATCAATTCATATGGCTTCAAAATCTTAGCGTATGCATTGTAAGACCACTAAATATTCGTCTTATAGTCTTAAGAACTTCCTATTACCCTTAAGCTCGCATTGGTTCATTCACTACACGACGACATGAAATTTCCAGGGTGTAACACATGGGTAAGAATGGCATGAAGGACCAACCATGGGTAAAACTGGTCAATTAGGGGTTTGGTACACCCCTAACATATTCCTCCTTTTCCTTGAATTTTATTATGCCAGCTCCTTTATTTGATTAAATTGTTGTATTTGTATGATTGTGAAAACAAAACTCACATTATTAATTGAATCATTTATGTTTGGACTAGGCATATTAGATGAACGGTGCATACGCCGTTTAGTTCGACTTTAGGGCCCAACGTAATTTTTCAAAAGCCGAATTAGTATAAACGCTTTATAAAAGAATAAAAACGGCTAAAAGCAGTAAAGAAATAGAGAGGATTAGCTTCGTTTTTACTGAAAATGCATATGTTGTTATCACTTTTCCTAAAACCAGGCTTAAACATTTTAAACTAGAAAGACTTTTTTTCCTTGTTATAGGTTTAGTTTTGTTTTCAAAAGTTCTTTTTCAGTCCAGGCAAGAAAATAGGCTTAAAAAATGTGTGTAAATAATATGCTTTCAAAAAAATGAGTTATTTCTTTTTGGGTTAAAAATCAGACGAAAAAATGATTTCTACAACATATGCATATGTAGCGTATTTGTGTATGAAAACACATAGGTTTTCTGGAATTAATTCAGGCACCAGATAGAGTTTTTTTAAGGGCTAAGGCCCAAGCCAAAGATTGTAGTTTTGGGCCCAACTTAACCAATGTTGTCAAAAAAAAAAAAATAAGACAAAAACATGTTTTGGGCTGAGCTCAATAATTAGAAAGAAATAAGACTTGGGCCAAAACCCAACAAGACCATAACCATTTTTTAGGGAAAAGAGAACATAAGTATGGGCCAAAACCCATGTTAAAACAATATGCTTAGGTTATAAATAATTTCATTTCAAAAAATAAATTTCAAAGACCAAAGTCAATTGGTTATATAATTAGACCCTCGTAAATTAAATCTGCGTAAACTATTTATAAACATAAAGCTTTAGATAAAGACGTTCTAAAAAACGTACTAAACGGACTAACCCGGACCCATGTATGAGCCTAGCATGAACAAATTTATTCATCCCACACTTTTTTAAAAGGCTTTCTATCTTTACAAAAAACTACTATTATCCTTATATGAAAGGAACTAATTTTATCCGGGCATTATAAATCCGAGTCTAAATACCTTATATGTAAAGGAAATATATTCAATTCTTTTCAAAAAGTGATATGCAAAATGATAGACATTTTTACGGGAAATAAACAGTTCATGCAAATACTCACACATTAAAATTCGAAGGTCAACCGTATAGTACGGATTCTTAATATTAGGGTGCCTAACACCTTCCCTAGGCGATCACCAGAACCCTTACCTAGAACTTTGGATTAAGAAGGATTTTTCACGGTGTATGAATAAACCCTTCAAAACTGGTTTTTCTAATTTCCTAAAAATTAGGTGGAGACTCTTTTAAAATAAAGTCCGAAAGAGCACCAACGAGTTCGAAGTAGCTTTTCCGAGCACTAACCCCACTCGCGAAAATGCGAACCGTAATATATATTTAACGAACTTCTCGAAAGGTATTATTTCTTCCCATTAGATCTTCTAACTCTTTGTTACTATCGGTCAGACATTCTAATCCTTTGTTACGATTTATTAATATATATTCACTGCTAGCACAAATTGCCTCTTCTCATTAAAAATTATTAATTTTTTTCTTTAAATAAACTGAATAACCATATTAGATAATAAAAATTAATTCATATTTAGAGTAGATATTATTTGCAGTTTTGTTTTTTATAGTTATTACAGGTATTTTGCTATAAGATAGCATAAACCCCGAAAACAAATTGCGTTAGCACATCCCATAAGATAGGGTCATGTGTTCTGATATTTTTGTTATCAAGAGATAATTTAATACTCGTATATTTTAAATTGCTAACAACTATTTAATGACAACAACTATAAGGAAATACTACTAATTTGATTACTATTTGATTCCTTTAATATTATTTTTTCAAGTAGCTTATCGGTAGATAAAATAAAAGAGTGCTTTAAAAGCTCCTATAATTAGAAAAATCAGAGAACTCATCTTTTAAGGTTGTAACAAATTATGTAAAATTTAGATATTAGGTGACCATACCACTGTTTACCCCAAATTTGGATAATCAATTAAATTTATGAGTGAGATATAGGATATGTGGTAAACTTTAATCTATTCTTTTATTGAGAGAAAGTGGAATGTAATCAACTATAAATAATCTAGATAGTAATTGATGGTCTGCGCTAAACGTATATGCTAATATGTTGAATATTGTTTGATTCCACAAATCTAAAGATGAACACAATAAATCCGGACCAAAATCTGATATTGAGAGAGAGAGAGAGAGAGAGAGAGAGAGAGAGAGTTTGTATATATTGGCTATTACAAATGTTATAGAGTTCAAGAAGCCAACCCCCCAAAGTAAGATAATGACCCCTATTTATAGTTTTGTCTCATGGGCTTCATACAACATAAGACCCTAAAGAATAAAGAAAAATCCTAAAATGGATAAGGTTGGTCGTACGGTCTAACACCCGTATGATTGACAGTACAATGTGACAGAACGGTATTGACGCGTGGCAATTGTGTAACGGATCACCCGGACCAACAGCTACGGTCAAACGAACCAACGGCCACGATCAAACGGACCAACGGCCACGACCAACTCGGCTATGGAGAAGCCGGACCAAATGATGCCCATCCTTTGCTTTGGTTCAAGCACTCCTCCGGTTCAGAAAGAAAGTCTTCGTGCACGTGTTTGTCCCTTTCTTCCCTCGGTCTCCGGTCTTACCGATTTAACATATATCCGATTTTTACCGTATACAGATAGTCCCCACACTTCCCGGACCGTAGTTTTATCGGAGTAACGGGAAGTGGATGAATCAAAAACTGGTGGTTCCGAATGCTCGCTCTTATCTTTTCATTTTGGCGGGAACAGTTGCATCACGTCCCGTCTGTCATCAGCCACGTGTCTCATCCCGGGCAGTCAGCTCTGACAACCGCCGTAATGCACGTCGTTTCAAGTCGCTTCTCATTAATTATGGGACACGTGGCTCTCCCCGGTTGGATGGGACCTGTAACCGCCTCGATCCCATGCCTATATAACGTCCTTTACCTCTTCATTTGAATATTTTTACCTCTTCAACTCACTTCTTCTCTGTTTTCCAGTTCTTCACTTCCTCTCCATTTCACTTCTTCACTCATCATCTTTCAGCTCACATTTCTTGTTGATTCGCTGCTTATACTACGTAAAAAGGAACGATTCTGCCAACTTCTCCACTTTAACCATTTTGTTGAGTGTGTTGTTGCTTCTTCCTCTCGTTTTTTGCCATTTTTGAATTCTTTAACTGTTCCCTTACTCTACTTTTTAACTTCTTTTTCGAATTCACCCAATTTCTCTTATCCATATTTTCAAATGTCTGCCAACACCGAGACCACTTCTCATGATGTTCCCTCGGTTTCATCTCAAGGAACCAAGCCAACTTCACCACCTAAGGCAAAAATCACCTTCGAGCCCACTCCTTTGGGTATTGTTCCGTCCAAACCTAATTTCAATAAAGATTTCGAGCTTGAAAAACCTTCTCCGGTATCCGATAGAGGGTTTGATGTGAGACGATATCCCTCATCCATTACTAAGGACAAACTCGACTTAGTCCGGGCTGATTGTGGATGGGACAACCGTTCAGTCCAAGTTTTTTCCCCCGGGCCAGATGAATCAGTCACCGACCACCGAGAGGGCTTCTTATATATTTATACTTATCCTTTCACCCTCAAGCTCGACCCCCCGGTCGATCCGGTCATCTTAGACATGTGCCGGACTTATAACGTAACCTTGGCACAGATTGGTCCGATTGTTTGGAGGGTCGTGGCCTGCCTCCGGTTCTTGGCCAATAATACAGAGAAGGAATTCACGCTGGCCCACTTAATACGGTTATACTCCCCGAGGTTGTTCCGAGGTGGTGTAATAAAACTCGCAAAGCGTAGCCGGAATCCAATTTTTTCAAAAATGGATGAAGATAGAGACCCGGGCTGGTTGGAGCGATATGTCCGGGTGCGAACCTCAGACATTATTCCGGACAACTACATGCCTTTTCCGGAAAGGTGGAATAATAAGAGTAAGTCTTAACCCTTTTAATAATTGCTTTTGTATGTTCTGTCAAACTTCAGTTCCACCTTCTCACTACTTGTCTTCTTATATATATTAGCCGTGGGTTGGATTCCTCCGATCGTCCGGAATCTCAACGAATGGGTTACTGCTCTCCTCAGCCAACATGCCCACGACGATCGGACGTGAGGACACCTGTCACGTGGCCGATGGGTCGCCCAGAACCACAGTAATACTTTTCTTATATCCGTATTCATTGCATCTTCTACCCTTCTGTAACATCTTCGATTTTCAAGTTTACCTAAGGGCTCGGTGGATCCAAGGCCGGAGTCAGCAGCTGAACCCGTAACGTCGGCACCCGAGTTCGATTCAGCGGGTGCATCTCGTATCCTTGCTGCCGCCGCTAAGAGAAAGAGGCCCTCAGACAAAGGGCAGAAATCGAAGAAAAGGGCAAGGAGCGTCGTTAGGACTTTAAGGGATGAAGCAAAGCCCGAGATCCTCGTTCGGAGGATCAGTGTGGCCCCTTCCGTGGCTCCCATTCTGAAGGAGGGTATCATCGTTTCACCATTTCCTTCATCCGGGGAAGGACCTTCAGCTCCGGTATTATACACAGGTGGGGAAGAAATTCATTACCTGGCTCCTTTGAGGTCGATTGACTTCGTTGATATTTCAGGTGATGCTTCTTCCGAAAAAACCCCTCTGCAAAGGACAAGAAGATCCGGGAAGGCCCCTGCTGCCGGAGCCGGTCAAAGGACTGAGCCGGTCCCCGAGACCGAAGTCCCCGCGGATGTTGGTCCGCTGCCCCACTATGAGACTGCCGCAATTTCGGAGATCCCTACCTTTGCCGAAGCTACTGAGATCCCTCTGAGTTCTCCAACTCCGGCCTCAAGACCAGATGAGTTTGATGACTTGTTTTCGGACACTCCTCCTGCTACCGGTGAAGCTGCTGGTTTCGGACATCTCCCCATCCCTCGAGCCACGAGGGCGGCTAGTCGGACAACTGAGTCTGGTGCTAGGGATAGCTTGGTGCGCACCTTTCCGGCCCCAAGTGTGAAACCGAGGAGGAAACGATCGGCTGTGATCACCGTTCCCGAGGATTACAGCTTTCTTTCTCGCCCGGTGGGTGTGGCAAGCTACCTGAGGCCCCTTTTCTCGGACTCGGACTAACGAAAGATGAACGGAGTCCCTTGGCAGTGCCTCATTAACGAAGGTATGCATACGGGAAATCGGGTAAGCTTATAACCATCCTTGCATAATTTCATTGAGAATTTTGATCTCGTTTAAATTTTTTAACTTCATTTGCAGAGTGTGGTGCTTGTCAACGAAGCCTTCGTCCGTGCTCAGCAAGAGGTGGATGATCCTAAGGGCCAACTGGATGCCCAAGGTCGAGAGACAGAAAAATTTCAACACCTTCTGCGGGTGAAGGAGGACGAGTTGAACCGAGCAGTCGCTCTTTCCAACCTCCAACCCAAGCTCAATGCAACAAAGACCGATAACCGTCAATTAAAGGGTGAGCTGGCCGAGATGGTCGAATATAATCGGCATCTCGAAGCGGACAAGATCGTCCTTAGTCGAGACAACACTCGTCTTTCCTCAAGGCTTGGTGAGCTCGAAGCTACCATCTCTCAACTCCGGGAGGAGCTGGACTCTGTCAAGTCCGATGCTACGAGCATGGCCGAGAGGCATCGGCTGCTCGAATCTGAGAGTGTCCGGTACAAAGAGCGTATGAGGGTGTTTGAGGAGAAGGGGGAGAAGAGGGCCCAGTTATGTGATGATCTAAAAACCAAGCTCGAGGAGACGGTTGATGCTAATGACACGCTTAAGGCCGAGCTCGAGTCGTACATTCAAATGCAGAAGGTCCTCGAAGAAGATCGGGACGTACGAGTGGCAAAGTTAGCCCAGGCCGAAGCCGATTTGGAAGAAGCCCTTAAAAGCGTGGAGGCCGCCGAGGCTCATACTACTATTGCTGTGGAGTATGAGAAGTGGAAATCTCGGAGGATCACCCTTGAGCAAGCCGGGCATGGCTTTGTGGATCTTCTGGCCCTGATACTCGAGGCAGAAAGAGTCGAGGAAGAGGCTAAGGGAGCCCTCGGGACTGACTCCGATAACTTCGAGCGGACAGTGTCCGAGCACTCCGGATCCAGCCATACCGGATAAACCAGGGCCTGTGTTTAGCCTTTTGTTTTTTGCCTTTGTAGGAGTCTCCGATGTAAAATCCTTTGTATAAATAGAACATGCATTTTTCTTGATTCTTTACTTTGTTTGAATGTTTGTTATGACTTTTGCCCAAATTGTCGGTCCGTTTTAAGGAGTCATTATTTCGGACTGTGCCTGAATATCGGCTTTTCTCTTCATCCGGTACATTTTGTCCGGGAATTTGATGGAGTTTTTTCCCGTGGTACTTATCTTATGCTTTGTGAATTCAGACGTCTCCGAATCACGATGGGCATTTTTAGGGCCGGTATTTTTCGGCTATTTTTAGGGCCGGTATTTTTCGAACATCTGAATCTCAGCCTTAGCTAAATTTTGATGTTAACAGTCCCGTTTGAGGGGTTAACGATTTTGGCTCGGTTCACTATGACCTTGTTGCCTTTGTCGAATTTCGACCGTAATGCCCGGAATAGGGTATATGAATGAAGTAATGCCGAAATATGGGGATAATCATTGGGGTAGAGTGTTTTAACAAAAAGACATCCGAGATATCGTTATCCGAACTTTCGATGATTTTTGTATTGCAAGTATTTGTACAAGATATAAGAATTTTGTTTCCTTCTGCTTTTGCCGTAGCGAATACTAAATGGACACGATTCATTCTGATCGTTTGGTCCTTACATCGAAACCTAATGCAGAAGGTCCAGTTCTTGGTTTTGCCGTAGCAAATACTGAGTTGACACGATTCATTCTGATCGTTTGGTCCTTACATTAAACCTAATATAAAAGGTCCGGCTTTGTTTTGTTGAGCTCCTCCGATTTCCGCTAACCGGGGTAAACTTCGAAGTGTGTATAATAGTCCCCTAGCGCTTATCCGAGCTGCAAGATCGGGTAAGCGCTATTAAGTCCCCATTTGTAGGGTGACCCCGAGTTTCCGGGCATTTGTCCTTGTCGTCGTCGAGTAACACGTTATACTTGTTGCCTCATTAAAACCTTGTCGAAAAACCCATTTTGGGACAAAATCGTACTAAGGAAAAGAGTGAAACACGTGTTTTCAGACCTAGATTCTAATTTTATCCGATACTTGACTTCCTGCAAAAAAGAAAGGTTAATAGAAAAACTCTGGGAGTCCATACCTTAGCAGTATTATCTTTTCAAATGAGCCACATTCCAGTTATTGCGCAACCGTTGCCCGTCCATGGATTCCAACTGGTACGATCCTTTGCCCGTTACCTCGGTTATATTGTACGGTCCTTCCCAATTCGGATCCAGTTTTCCTTCGTTGGGATTCTTGGTGTTCAAGGCAACTTTTCGAAGCACCAAGTCCCCAACTTGGAAATGCTGAAAATTGGCTCTTCGATTGTAGTACCTTTCCATTCTCTGTTTTTGGGCTGCAATACGGACCAACGCGTTTTTGCGAAGTTCATCCGTGAGGTCGAGTTTTACGGCCATGGCCTCCTCGTTTGACTCCTCGGTGGTATAGCTGAACCGGAGACTCAGTTCACCAACTTCTACGGGAATGAGGGCTTCAGCCCCGTAGACCAACGAGAAAGGAGTTTCTCCCGTGCTTGATTTCGATGTGGTTCTGTAAGCCCACAATACCTCCGGTAATACTTCCCTCTAGTGATGCTTTGATGCTTCGAGTCTTTTTCTCAGATTTTGAATTATTGTTTGTTCATGGATTCTGCCTGTCCGTTCGCACACGAGTGATATGGAGTTGATACAATTTTCTTGATCTTCAACCCTTCGAGGAAATCTTTTACTTTACCGCCCACGAACTGAGGACCATTATCACAAGTTATCTCGGCAGGGATGCTGAAACGACAGATGATGTGGTCCCATATGAAGTCAATGGCCTCCTTTTCTCTAATTTTTTCGAAGGCCCGTGCTTCGACCCATTTGGAGAAATAGTCGGTCATAAATAGAATAAAACGGGCTTTACCTGGTGCCCATGGTAGCGGACCAACAATGTCCATTCCCCACATCATGAAAGGCCAAGGTGACACCACCGAATGCAACAACTCCCCGGGCTGATGAATCATCGGAGCATATCTCTGACACCCGTCACATTTCCGGACGAAATTCTTTGAATCTTCCTCCATCCGGTTCCAGTAATAACCAGCTCTGATAATCTTTCGGACTAGAGCTTCAGCACCGGAGTGGTTGCCGCAGGTCCCCTCATGCACCTCTCTCATCACTTACTCTGTTTCTCGGGGGCCCAAACACTTGGCTAGGGGTCCGAAGAAAGACCGTCGATACAGTTGGCCGTCTACCAAGCAGAAACGCGCAGCTTTTGTCCTTAGTGACTGTGATTCTTTTGGATCACTCGGGAGCTTTCCATCTCGCAAGTAATCGATGTACTTGTTGCGCCAATCCCAAGTTAAACCCATTGTGTTTATTTCGGCATATCCGTTCTCTATCGTCGTATTCATCAAGTGCACCGTAGTCCCGGGGTTGATTTCTTCCCCTTCGACTGAAGATCCCAAATTGGCCAATGCATTGGCTTCGCTGTTATGCTCCCTCGATATATGCTACATGGTCCATTCTTTAAACCGGTGTAGTATCACTTGGATTTTATCCAGGTACCTTTGCATCCGTTCGTCCTTGACCTCGAAGACGTCGTTAACCTGGTTTACGGCCAAGAGAGAATCGCACTTCGCCTCGATTATTTCGACCCCTATACTCTGGGCTAATTCCAAACCTGCAATCACAGCCTCATACTCGGCTTCATTGTTAGTCAATTTAACAGTTCTAATGGATTGTCGAACGGCATCCCCGGCAGGGGTCCTAAGGACGATTCCTAGCCCGGAACCTTTGAGGTTTGAGGCTCCGTCCGTGTGTAGCGACCAAATACCCGAGGCTTTCCCCGAGGTCAGCAGAAGTTCTTTCTCAACCTCGGGGACCATAGTCGGGGTGAAATCCGCCACAAAATCGGCCAAGATCTGGGACTTGATGGCCGTCCGAGGTTTATATTCGATATCATATCCGCTAATTTCTATGGCCCATTTAGTTAGTCTACCCGATAATTCTGGTTGTGCATGATGTTTTTTAGGGGGTAAGTAGTCACTACACATATCGGATGGCATTGAAAGTAGGGCTTGAGTTTTCTAGAAGCGCTTACCAATGCCAATGCCAATTTTTCCAAGTGGGGATAACGGGTCTCCGTATCCCCCAAAGTTCTACTTACATAATAAATAGGGAACTGCGTACCTGATTCTTCTCGGACCAAAACGCCACTTACCGCCACCTCGGAGACAGGAGGTAGAGAAAAAACTGCTCGTCCGCTTTTGGTGTGTGCAATAGCGGTGGGCTGGACAAGTATCTCTTTAATTCTTGTAAAGCTCTTTGACACTCCGGTGTCCAAACGAAGTCGTTCTTCTTCCTCAGTAAGGAGAAGAAGTGATGAATCTTGTCCGAGGACCTCGATATGAAGCGACTCAGCGCCGTTATTCTTCCGGTGATGCTCTGCACTCCTTTGACATTATTCACTACCTCGATATCCTCGATGGCCTTGATCTTGTCCGGGTTGATTTCAATCCCCCGGTTTGACACCATGAAACCCAAAAATTTGCCAGACCGGACACCGAAGGCACATTTTTCCGGGTTGAGCTTCATGTTATACCTGCGGAGTACATCGAAGGTTTCCTACAAATGCTTTAAATGGTCCTCTATTTCAGGGACTTGACCACCATGTCGTCAATATAAACTTCTATTGTTTTCCCTATTTGTTCTTCGAACATCCCATTAACTAGGCGTTGGTAAGTTGCACCGGCATTTTTTAATCCAAAAGGCATGACATTATAACAGTAAGTCCCATATCGAGTAATAAAAGATGTTTTCTCTTGATCCTCCGGGTGCATCCGAATTTGGTTATACCCGGAGTAGACGTCGAGAAAACTTAACATCTCATGCCCGGCCGTCGCATCGATCATTCTATCGATGTGAGGCAACAAAAATGAATCCTTCGGGCATGCTTTATTTAGATCCTTGTAATCAACACACATTCGAAATTTATTACCTTTCTTCGGCACCACTACTACGTTAGCTAGCCAGTCCGGGTACTTTACCTCCCGGATAGAGCCTATTTTTAAAAGCTTTGTTACCTCGTCTTTTTCGAAGGCGTGTTTTGCTTCTGCCATGGGCCTCCTCTTCTGCTTTACCGGGGGGAACATCCCATCTAAGCTGAGCTTGTGAGTTGTTACCTCCGGTGGCACACCTGCCATATCTATATGGGACCATGCGAAGCAATCGGCGTTATCTCGAAGAAATTCAATTAACTTGTTCCTGAGCTCCGAGGTTAACCCCGTGCCCAGGTATACCTTTCTGTCCGGTAGATATTCGAACAAGATGATCTGTTCCAGCTCCTCTACCGTTGACTTGGTTGCATCCGAGTCATCAGGCATGACGAATGATCTGGGTACACCGAAATCATCCTCTTCATACCCCGGATCCAACCCCGAGTGCTTTGATTGCTATTTGGTATCCTTTCCCCCGGTTGAATCTTCTTTCTTTTGATCCGATTTTTTGGGCTGAGGTGTCGCTTCCTCGACCGCGAACATCTCCTTTGCAGCGGGTTGTTCACCTCGGATGGTTTTTATCCCTTCCGGAGTCGGGAACTTAAGCAGTTGATACAATGTCGACGGCACGGCCCTCATGCTATGTATCCAGGGTCTACCCAGTAATGCATTGTACTTTATATCTCCTTCGATCACATAGAATACCGTTTGCTGGATAGTGCTATCGATGTTTACTGGCAATGAGATCTCCCCCTTTGTGGTTTCGCTCGCCATGTTGAACTCGCTGAGTACCCGGGCTACCGGTACAATCTGATCGAGTAGCCTTAGCTGTTCGACCACTCTCCACCGGATGATGTTGGCCGAGCTACCTGGGTCAATTAAAATACGCTTAACTTGAGTTTTAAAAATAAGAATAGAGATTACCAATGCATCATTGTGCGGTTAAATGATGCCTTCTGCATCCTCATTGCTGAAAGAGATGGAACCCTCGGGTATATAATCCCGGCCGCGTTTTTCACGCACAGCAGAAACCTTGGTTCGTTTCATCACCGGCCCTTGTGGGGTATCGGTGCCCCCGATTATCATGTTGATTATATGCTGGGATTCTACTGGCTCGGCCCTTTTATGAGTCTCCCTTTCCTTGTAGTGACCTTTGGCTCGTTCACTCAGCAATTCTCGGAGATGGTCATTCTTCAGTAACCAGGCTACCTCCTCTCTTAGCTGGCGACAATCCTCAGTTCTGTGTCCATGAGTTCCATGATATTCACACATCATGTTCGGGTCCCGTTGGCCCGGATCCGACCTTAGAGGTCTCGGCCATCTTACATCCGGGATACGGCCAATAGCCGAGACGAGGTCCGAGGTGTTGACGTTGAAGTTGTACTCCGATATCCTCGGCAAGTCTTTGTTGTCGGCAGAGCTTCCGGCATCGCTCCTGAATGAGAGACCTCGACTGTTCGTCGGGCGCTCGACCCGTTTATCACCCCGATCGGAGAAATGGCTCCGGCCGACCCTGGATTTCTCCGGCCTGAAGCTTGGTTTTTCGAATGAGAATATGGCCGATACCTTTCCCTCGATGATCTAGCCTCCGGTTCGTAATTTTTCCTTGGTCTCTCAAAACTTTTGTTCATATTTACTGGCCCCGGGGGAAGCTCGAGTTGGTCATCCTCCACCCGAATCTTTGACTCGTATCGATATGGACATCTACCCATGTCACATCCTCGTATTCCAACAAGCTTTCCTTTAATTTGAACGAAGTCGTCGAGCTTCGAACGTTGAGCCCCCTTTGTGAAAGCTTGTGCAGCCCATTCCTCCGGAACCGGGGGAAGCTCCATTCATTCCCTTTGGAATCGGTTGACAAATTCACGCAGTAACTCATCGCCTCTTTGGGCTATACGGAAAATATCCGCCTTCTGAGCCTGCACCTTTTTGGCTCCGGCGTGTGCTTTTGCAAACGCATCGGCGAGCATTTCGAAAGAAGTGATTGAATGCTCGGGCAGATGGTCGTACCAAGTCAATGCTCTTTTTGACAAAGTTTCCCGAACTTATTCAGCAACACGGATTCGATCTCATCTTCTTCCATATCATTGCCTTTTATAGCGCATGTGTATGAGGTCACGTGTTCGTGAGGGTTCGTTGTGCCGTCATATTTCTGGATATCCGGCATTTTGAACCTCTTCGGGATCAATTTCGGGGTTGCACTCATAGAGGAAAAGGCCTTTGGATGTACCTCTTCGAATCCGACCCTTTCAGGATAGGTGGAGCCCCCGGTATTTGGTCCACCCGAGAGTTATATATTTCAACCCCCTTTTCGGTCGAGTCCACTCGCTTTGCCAACGTTTCGAGCATTCTCAGTACCTCGGTGGATGAGCCAGCTCCGGACCCATTGCTCTCAACCATCCGTGCCTCCCTTCTGGGTTCAGCAACACCCTTTGTATTCTCCGGGGTCGTTTTATCACTTCTGTTCTGCAACTGGGCTATTGCGATTCCTTGTTCGGCAATCGCTGCTCTCTGTTCCTGCAACATTTCAAAAATTAAACGTAAGTCAATATTACCATTCGGGGCATCCGGTTCTTTCCGGCCCTGTGTCCGGGACAAAGTAATTGAATTGTGAGTATTTAAAGGATCGATGATCGGCTGGGCGGCATTCTCCTGGTCCACGGTGTTTTGCCGGTTGAGGCCCTCCCTCGAATTAACGGGGTTCGGGTCAGTAGGATTTGGTAATCCTCGTGGTCCACTGTCTTCATTTTCGGCCACGATTTCGTTGTTGTTGACGTGACCAGATTGTCCACTGTTAGCCATTTGGTCCGTTTTCACAGAGAACGGATTTTTTCAATTCTGATGGGTAAGAGATGAGTAAAGATCAAAGACCACTATTATCCTAGCCCCACGGTGGGCGCCAAACTGTTTACCCCAAATTTGGATAATCAATTAAATTTATGAGTGAGATATAGGATATGTGGTAAAACTTTAATCTATTCTTTGATTGAGAGAAAGTGGAATGTAATCAACTATAAATAATCTAGATAGTAATTGATGGTCTGCGCTAAACGTATATGCTAATATGTTGAATATTGTTTGATTGCACAAATCTAAAGATGAACACAATAAATCCGGACCAAAATCTGATATTGAGAGAGAGAGAGAGTGTATATATTTGCTATTACAAATGTTATAGAGTTCAAGAAGCCAACCCCCCAAAGTAAGATAATGACCCCTATTTATAGTTTTGCCTCATGGGCTTCATACAACATAAGGTCTTAAAGAATAAAGAAAAACCCTAAAATGGATAAGGTTGGTCGTACGGTCTGACACCCGTACGATTGACAGTACAATGTGGCAGAACGGTATTGACGCGTGGCAATTGTGTAACGGATCACCCGGACCAACGGCCACGGTCAAACGGACCAACGGCCACGACCAACTCGGCTATGGAGAAGCCAGACCAAATGATGCCCTTCCTTTGCTTCGGTTCAAGCACTCCTCCGGTTCAGAAAGAAAATCTTCGTGCACGTGTTTGTCCCTTTCTTCCCTCGGTCTCCGGTCTTACCGATTTAACATATATCCGATTTTTACCGTATACAACCACGTGTGCAAGTAAATTAATTAATTTAACAATCACGAGTTACACAAACATTGAGACTAGTTAATATAAACTTGGAAACAATAAATAAAAATATTAGAAAAAACGAAGAAAATAAAAAGAAATAAGTGAAAGATAAAGAGTTTGGTAGGAATAGGATTGTGAGATGGGTGTGATAGCCGTCTAAGAAAGACCACACCACCCACGAAAACGAACAAAAACAGACAGAAGGCTTTTTTCCGATGATGTTCATGTAAAGAGTCTGCTCTTCCTCTTTGTTTCATCCAACCCTAAAATGAAGAGCCCTAAAATTCATCCAACCTTTTCTGTCCCTCTAAACGCTGAAACTTTGAAGTATTTGGGAGTCTGAGGCGTATTCCAAGTGTGATTTCCCTAGATCTGATTTGTCTTTGAGGTAATAGCATTTCTTCGTTGATTTTGTTACAAATTTTCATGCCTCAATTTGGAATGTTTTATCTGTTTTCGGATTTTTGTTTTCTCTCTTCTGGATCGCTTCTATTTTGTTTTTATTATTGATACAAAACTTCCCGTTTACTTTTATTTTTGGGGAAATGATTGATCATAATTTTGTCTTGTCGTTTTGGATTAAGGGAATCTGATTTGTCATATCACACTCTCCTAATTTATGCTGGTAGTTCTACCTTATATAATATAGAGATAAATGGTCATAAACACACCTGAGGTATTACTTTTCTTTTTTTTTGTGAATTTTCTACCTGAACTATCACCAACACACCTGGACTAGTATCTGATGGTGCATGCTATACACACTCTTTTGTTTTTTGGTTTAAAAATGGTGCCTAATGGCACTCCACACGGATAACTAAAGGAATTAATGGGAAAATATTAAAAAAAAAAAAATAACAGATAAGGGTTGACCACCTGATAGTTGAGGTAGAAATCTCGCAAAAAAGGTGATACTTCAAGTGTTTTTTTGACTGTTATCTGAGAGTTTTGAAGTGAGTATGAGAAAAAGGGAGCTTAATTGATGGTCGTTACAGTGTAAGCATTTTGCTGTTTTTAACCCATTAAGAAAATGATATTATAGCGACTATTTAACGAGTTTGAAGTGAATTTGGGAACAAATGAAACTAGGTTAGCTTGGTTTTTACAGCTTAAGATTTGTGTTTCTTTGATATTAAGGTTGGATGTTGTATAGCGGTTAGTTATCTATCAAAAATGATAATATTGTGGTTATTTTATGCTTCTCTTGGGGAGTTATTTTCTTTGGAGAATGCATTTGTCATATGATAGTGCTGAATATCACTCTTAGCATTTTGATGGATGATGGAAATATAATATGAATAAGTGAAATGGATTATTAACCCTTATGAAAGCTGTGTGCTTGCACTTATGTGCAATGTATTTATGCTTTGATGGGTATAAGGTTGCATTTCATTATCCTTTTTTAAATATTTGCGTGCTGATATTTGATTGGGATGTGGTCCTGCAGGTTAAGATGTTTAGGTGTTGCTTTTCAAATCATTATTGGGGGACGTTTTGTCCAATTGATGGATGACGACCATTCCAATGGATAGTAATTCAGATCATTCGTCCCGGGAGCGAGTTCAGCGCCTCTACAACAAGGTTGGTGTTTACCGTGTCCCCTGATTGCTTTTCCATTATAATCGAGTATAAAAATATTATGCATTCGTTTGTTTTGTGCTTTACTTGTAAAGCTGCAAGTTGAACATCCATACAAAGAGCCATATTTGTTGTCTATAAAGCTGCAAGTTGTATCTATATAGATTTTTTTTTTGCATAAAGAGCAACTGCATATTTCCTTGTTTGAAGCATGTAATTGACATTTTTTTATCTTCATTTTTTCCCCCAAAGAATGCTGAGTTGGAGGTTAAACGGAGAAAAGCAGCACAAGCTAGAGTTCCTTCTGATCCAAGTGCATGGCAACAAATGCGAGAAAACTACGAAACTATCATACTTGAGGATCATGCTTTCTCAGAACAACATGAAATAGAGTATGCCTTGTGGCAGTTGCATTACAGGAGAATTGAGGAATTGCGGGCACACTTCAATGCTGCTGTAAATTCAAGTGGGTCAACCAATGGGAAGGTTCCCCTTATTAGTGGACCAGATCGCATCACAAAGATCCGAACACAGTTTAAAACTTTTCTTTCAGAAGCAACAGGCTTTTATCATGATTTGATGCTAAAAGTTAGGTCTAAGTATGGTCTGCCACTGGGATATTCCTCTGATGATCCAGAGAATCAGATTCCTTCCTCAAAAGATGGTAACAAGTCCGTGGAGGTGAAAAAAGGATTGATATCTTGCCATCGTTGTTTGATTTATCTTGGTGATCTTGCTCGGTACAAAGGCTTATATGGTGAGGGTGATTCTAAAGCTCGTGATTTTGCTGCTGCTTCGAACTATTACCTGCAAGCGGCTTCACTTTGGCCTTCAAGTGGCAATCCTCACCATCAGGTATTTTCTACAATCAAAGGGGAATATCAATATTGAGTAATCTTCATATAGAACAGTTTGTTTTCTGAGTGTTCGTATTGTGATGGCTGATTGTCTTGTTTCCTCAGCTCGCAATACTGGCTTCCTATTCGAATGATGAGCTGGTGGCTATTTATCGCTATTTTCGCAGTCTTGCACTAGAAAGCCCTTTTGCCACCGCAAGGGATAACTTGATCATTGCATTTGAAAAGGTAAACAACCTATTGAGAAGACATGTTAAGATCTTGCTGGTAGTTGGGTTAAGATACTTCGGATCTCTATTTTTTCCTCTGTGTATCTCTGAACAATTCCTCTCCTCTCCCCCAACCCTCCAATTGCTTTATCTTTTAAATGTAGTTATCAGATAAATTGTCTAAGAGCTTATATGTAAGATTGTGTGATTTTGATGCAGCAAAGCTGCATGCTTATGTTGGTGATGAGAATGTTAATGATTGACCAACTTTTTTATGTAGGATCATGTCTACTAGGTATAACTAGTGCGGACTGAGATCTAGGTCTGGGCTTGGTGCCATATTGAGAGTATAAGTGGTCTGCGTTACTCATAGACAGATGCAGGATTAGGTTAAAAAGCAAGAGTAGTTTAGGATGACTTAAATTATGTCATATGTATCTCTTCTGTTTGTCTGTGTTAAAACTGCGGCAACACCAGTGCAAATATCATTTAGCAGCGTGGTGCTTCTTGTAGTATATAACCATAAATGATTTTGGTAAAAGCTAAGGCTGTTGTACCATATTCTGTTCTAATAGCGGACAATATTTAAGTTCTATGTAAACGCAAACCATATGAAATTGCTTTGTTGCTTGGAGAATTCTTAATTGTATGCTATATGCATAGAGCTGTACTATGCCTTGTATTATGCTCCTTGTGTCCTTGTCAAAATATGCCTCTAAAATTTTGAGCGAGAGATTTGGGGAGGAATTTTGATTCTTATATTTTACTGTGGTTTGGACATTGACTTTTTCCAGTATGTTTGATTGTGCAACTGTTACCAGAAGATTCAGCTATTTTTGTTATGTGTCTTATATTTTGATTGGAAAAATTTAGCTCTATTAATATGAACACATGTTAGCTATTAATATGAATCACCGAGGAGGTGTGCAATCCAGTAATTTTTGGGAATCCTGTACTTCTAATGCAAAATATATTTAGTTATGCGGGATTTTAGTGGTCCTTTGTCAAATTTGCAAATTGTATTTGCTAATCTGAGATGTTATTGGTCCTTTGTAAAATTTGTAAACAATGACATCTTTCGGCAGAACCGTCAGTTTTACACCCAGCTGCTGGGGGATACTAAAGCTTCCTCCACCAAGCCATTGCCTCCTCGCACAACTGGAAAAGGAAGAGGCAAAGGAGAAACAAGGCAACCGATGAAAGACGATAAGGTTGAAGCAATCTCAGTCCAGGAAAAAGCTTCTAGTATGTCCGACATCTTCAAAACCTTCAGCACGAGATTTGTTCGATTGAATGGCATTCTTTTCACTCGCACTAGGTATTTTCCTATCCGTTCTCTAATACGAATCTCTGCTATTTGATCTACAATATAATTGATATTGTTCTTTTGCCATCTTTAACCAGCTTGGAGACTTTTGGAGAAGTGCAGTCGGTGGTTAAGAATGATCTGCTTGAGCTTCTCTCTTCTGGGCCTGATGAGAAGAATAATTTTGGTTCTGACGCTGCCGACTGTAGACTGGTTATTGTGAGGCTCGTGGCTATCCTAATATTCACTGTTCATAATGTGAATAAGGAAATTGAAAATCCGTCATATGCTGAGATTTTACAAAGATCTGTACTTCTACAGAATTCATTCATTGCTGTTTTTGAGTTCATGGGTCATGTAGTTGAGAGATGTGTCCAACTAAATGATCCCACAACAAGCTTCCTTTTGCCTGGTGTTTTGGTGTTTGTGGAGTGGTTGGTGTGCCATCACGATGTTGCACTTGGCAATGAACCAGAAGAGAAACAAACGACAGCTAGATCATTTTTCTGGAAGAACTGCATTGCTTTCTTTAATAAGCTACTGTCTAGCGAGTTCCAGTTTGTTGATGACGACAAGGATGAAACATGCTTTTTCAACATGAGCAGGTATGATGAAGGAGAGAGTGGTAATCGTCTGGCATTGCCTGAGGATTTCGAACTGAGAGGATTTTTACCTCTTCTTCAGGCACAACTTATCCTTGATTTTTCAAGGAAACATTCTTTTGGTGGTGGTGGTGGCATCAAAGAGAAGAAATCACGTCTCCAGAGGATAATAGCAGCAGGAAAGGCTCTTGTTAGTGTGGTCCGTGTTGGAGAAGAGGGAATATATTTTGACAGTAAGGCAAAGAAATTCATCATTGGCATTGAGCCCCAAGTATCTGATGATTATGCACATTGCACCATGGAAGTACCCAAACTAAGCGGTATTGAGCTGGAGAATCCAGCTGCAGGGCAGCTAACTGTAGAAGCTCTGCAGCCAAAGCAAGAATTGTATGTGGAGTGTGAGGAAGAAGATGAAGTAATTGTCTTTAAGCCATCTGTGGCAGAAAAGCATGTGAATGGAAGCGCGTCAAACATGATGAACTCGGAAGTTCCTGTTTCTTGTGTTGGTGCTGCTGCCAAGGTTCCTCCTGGCATTAACATAACCTCTGCTGTTCTAGGAAATGAGATGGGCCCTTTTTCAGCTGCATTTGATGGATTGATCATGCCAAGTGCATTACATGCAAGTGCAAGGCCACCCCCAAGTATTGCCAATAACAGTGGCCAATATATGCAGCCTATGCAACCAAGTACTTCAATGTGGTCTGTTGAACAGGGTGCTGTTATGAATGGATTGGCCAGCTTGAACTTGATAGGAAATGGTCCGACTTTAAAATCTGAGTTGCAAGGTCATTCAGGAGTATTTCCACCTGCACCATATTCTATCCCTTTTCCACAGTCTCACAATTTTAGCATAGCAAATAATTTCCCCCTGCAGTTTCCAGATGCTGCTATACCATCTGACTTCAGTTCACTTTCATCCTCAGTAGCTGATATTGACAGCATGTCGATTAAGTCTCCATCAGTCATGTCAACAGGCATAAAGAAAAATCCAGTTAGCAGACCTCTTCGGCATCTGGGTCCACCTCCAGGCTTTGGTTCTGTTCCTTCCAAAGCACTGGACGAGTCTTCATCAGCCATGACTGTAAAGAATGAACATACTCTTCTTCCTCCTATGGATGACTATAGCTGGCTGGATGGATATCAGTTGTCTTCATCACATCGGAGCATTGGTTTCAATAACTCCATTAACCATTCAACACAATCCGTGAGCAAGAGCAGTAGCTTAGTTGGGATGGTAAACTTTCCTTTCCCTGGGAAACAGGTTAATTCTCTGCATGTACAAGCGGGGAACCAGAAAGGTCGGGAAGACTACCAGATATCTGAACAATTAAAACGCCACCAGGAGCAACCTCAGCAACTCAGGAGCGTAAATCAACGGTCTGTTGCACTGCCTCAGCAGCATCAAGGACAGTCTCAGTGGGAATGCCGTTTCTTTGTGTGATATGGATACGAGAGATTAGATGGTAAAATCCTTGTACCTTAAGGAGAACTAATTACTTGAACAAATCACCCATGTTTCATCTTTCCTGGCCCTGTATTTTATCTTTCTTACAGTTAGCTGCTCAAGTTTTTCCAGGTTAAAAATTACTGTGGCGATGTCCAGCGGCCTGTTGCTATGACGTTCAACCATCATATTTGCTGTATGCCCAAGGTTATTAAGTTTTTCTTGCAGCATGGATGGTCTTGGAGCGTTGCACGCACTTGCTGTCGAGCAGGTACTGGTTCCACCCAACCCCTCCTGGATCTCTCTCTGTTTCTCTTGGTCTTCTACTGTGCATTTGATTCCATTCAGTTAGTTAATATATATTCGACATACTTTTGACAATTTTTTATGACTCATCCTGAAGGGACAGCCTTTTTGTCTGGGTAGTCTGCTGAGAAAGTTCCCCCATTGTTTCTTTTCTTCCTAGGCAGGTAGTTTCTGTGAGCTTACTTAATATTGTGTGCATGGCTGGTTGTCTGTGGAAGCTTGCTAACTGTGTCCTATTTCTTTTTTACTTTTGTTGGGACTGGGATTATTTAGAGTTAGAATCTGATTCGACGCTTTTCTTATTGGAAGGCCTGAACTATTATGATGATCTGTCCTATTCTTTAGCTATTGAATTCCAATTTAGAACTTCCTACTCACTTGATTTCCTGTTTGTACCTCGAGGTTATTAAGGTAAATTCGCTGGTTATGTGTCAAACTAGTTTACCCTTTAAATTTCTCATATACTTAGGGGGAGACCACAGAATTTTGAAGCTGAAAGCAATTGATTTCTCAGTTAATTAAAAAAGAAGAGAAACTCACACTTTTTTGGGTGTATGCAGCTTCTGCCTAGCTCTCCAGACTGGTTGAGTCAGACTGAGGTCAGTAGGTGAATCGATTGGGAGTTTTGGGAGTACGAACCTTGCGTGGTCAGATGGTTGGTATATCATCTGTTGGTTGATTGCTGGTTGGAGCAATGAATGAAAAGCTAGTCAACCTATCTGATAGGAGATCTCTCTTACAAAGTTATGCTACATGCCATGATGAGCAGTTTCCAACTTTTAAATGTCTTAAGTAGATACCTTTTCAGTTAACATGTCCGCCTGGAAGTTGTGCAGTGAAGATGGATTAGTTATCAGGGGAGTAATTATTGATGTTTGATGGAAATAAGTATGCGAATATGTACGCATATGGTTATCTCACTTTCTCTGGTTTGTCGCATTGTCATCTAGTGGCAATATCCTGTCATGTTTGTTATTTGGATTTGTGCTGCTTGTGATCCAGTTGCAGACTGTCACTGGATAATTAGTGTCTGGTCACCTGTATCTTGGCACGTCATTTTCCCAAGCAGGTAATGCCCAAAACAATTTGTTTTGATTGACATCTTTCGTCTTTGGTTTTAGTCTGCGAGGCATATTCCTTCTCTCCTCCCCACCACTCCCCGCCCCCCAACCCTTTCAAGACTGCTTATGTTTACATGATAGTTCATATTTTCGTTCCTCAGCAATTCCTTCTATTAACAATGCTGGAAATGTCTTCTGGCCTCAGTTTTCGCCTATTCAAAGTAGCAAGCCTTGGCATTATGTTAAAATGTGGTAAAACTTGGTAGTGCTTACGCAGGTTGGAGGGCGAAAGACATCAAGATTAACTAAAGAAATGTGATTTAACTGATATAGTTCTGGTAGGTATCTTATTGGTTCGCAGGTTGGAGGGTGATTGACATCAAGAATAACTAAGGCTATGCGATTAACTGATATAGTTCTGGTAGCCAGTAGGTATCTTATTGGTTCACGGTTTTGGCAGAGGAAAAAAGTGAAGCAGCAAAAAAACTTGAACGACCGTTATTTCTTTGCTTATTCATCCATGAACTTAAATTCAATATCTTATTTTCCTCATCCTTAAATAATCACGATATTGTACATTATAAAGGTGGATTTTCACCGACTGCAAATGACCAGCAAGTTTGCACTAGTAGTTGTCTATCTAAATTTGTGAACTATGGCCTAAAGATGTATTGTAGAATCTGTGCTGATAAATCACCATTTTCAGGATGCTTTCATAAACACCAACACAAATGTTTTAAAAACGACCACAAGTTGTAAGTGTTTTGATGCATGAAATATGTTTGCGTGAGGGTAAATTGCCTACATTGCACTCTCCTGAGTGAGATATGACTTTTCCCCGACCTCGCGTGAATGGTGGATCGAGTTGCCTTTTTTGTTCTGAGAAAAGTTGTCCTTCGTTTTTACCAAATTCGAAAATTGGTGAACTTCTAGGACTATTTTCTTTATTTTCTACTTCGAGGATAATGCCTGGATCTTTCCGTTGATGTCAGGAGGTTAAAAAAAAAACATGAGGAATCTACAGTATCAGGAATCAATAGTCTGTTGTAAATAAGTGCCTCAATAGATCGGAACAACAAAATTTAGGACTTATGAATTTTTTTCAAAGTGAATGTATCTGGAGAGCTAAATTTAGAATGTTCGTTATGTTCATGCTTGAACTACTAAATACATTTTTGATATATTCTAAATTATGAACTTTATTTAATGTTGCTTAGATTTTTCAAGAATTTCTTAGCAGATAAATAGAGGTTCTTTCATTGAGAAAACATAAGGATATATTCATCAAAAGATATCATATATGCAAAGAATAAATAAGAACAGTTTGAATGTTACCTTTTTGTGGCATAGTTGAATCATAAAATGGTGTTGTTATTATTCTTTTGTTTGCTCATGGAGGAGATTTAACTATGTCAAAAAAAAATTGGGTTTCTATTATTATTATTATTATCATTAACAATTCGAAGAAAGTTGCCTCTATGCCTTGTACAACAATTTCGAACGGTGTTCCGACTTACCAAATTCTAATTTTGAATTTTTGATGACAAAGATTTTCCTACATGGCGTGAAAAGGTGGAATTCTTCTTACAATGGTTGAAGTTGACATATGTTATTAAACAACCTTGCTTATATTATTTTTAGTTCTGAAACTGCGAGTCTATTTTGAACAAGAACAAATTGCTAAGTGGCAAGATGATTATTTAATAAAGAATTATATTCTTGAGGAATGGCCCAACAAATGTTATGATCCATATTCTGCTAAGTGAAAGTCTGCTAAAAGAGCTTTGGGATACTCTTCAACCTATTTAGGGCAATTTGCAGGATTGTCCTTCGTTGTGGGGTGCTCTTTAATTTTTGGTCCCTCAAAATGGTGGTCTTTAACTTTTGCCTTCAGGCAGAATTTCGCTCCCCATGCAAATAGGTAGAATTTGCAAAAATGCAAATTTTGCCTTGCAGTTTTTTTTTTTTTTTTTTAAAACTGAGTTGTGGTTTGAACCTAGATCCTCAGGGTATTAGGTGAAGTGCAGAACTTAAAGATCACCAATTTGAAGGGCAAAAATTAAAGACTATCCCAAATGAAGGGCAATCCGCGCAAAAAAAAGACCTATTTATCTAATAGAATAGAAAAGGCAAGCCCAAAACAATTCTTGTTTCAAACTATATGGAGTTTAAAATGGTTGATGATAAGTTGATAACTTCCAATAAGGTGTTCATTAACTTGGAGCCGACCTTTCATGCATAAAGAGTTTGGAATACATTGAAAGTACGTGGAATGAAAATTTGAAGGCTACAAAACATGCTCAATTGAAGGTTCAAGGCCACATTTACAAATATGATCAAAGGTTAATTAGGCCACATCTGTAATCAATATTACATATTATTACCAGAAGCCTTTAGGGTTTATTCCCATAGCTAGTTTTTTTTGGATGAATTAAAGGATCGATCCTTATGCGAGGGCTAGGGATATTTCCTTAATTGGACCTCTTTTGGATTAATCCATTGTATGAATTCCATGTATTAGATTAATCACGTGACCTTTAGATTAATTCTAGTAATTAATGCTAGTTTAATTGTTGGAATTGTTTTCATCAAGGTTGAAGAAGGTTTCAGAAGGCATCAGTGAAACTCTTCCTCCTTTTAAGCCCTTCTGTATGTCCTCTATTAGAGAACAAACATAGGTTTGGGCAAAATGATTAATGCTCTTCTTTTTCTTTAAGAAAAATATGATGGGTAAATGACTCATTTAAAAAGAAAATAGAAAACACTACACCTACTCTGCAATTTAGATCGATCACATTTTACCTTAATGAATAAGAGACAAACGGTAAAATTCAATGATTTTGTTAAGAGTGTTTGTCTCTTATTAAAAATTCAATAAAAGACAAACACTAAATTCAATAATTTCGTTATCTTTCCATTAGTCAACTAAACACAAAGTAGGGAAAAGCTTTTTCGAGGATCCCTTTGATGCATGGAATTGTAGCTATTGCGCAAGCTATGCATGTACCAGAGACCCCAACAGAAGCGACACACCACAAGTGTGTTCAACTGGGAAAACCAGCTAATAGCAAAAGAAATCTCCATCATAACATCAACTACAGTTGTAGACCAATACAGTCCATGATCACAAGATAACGGAAATTTCAGGAAACATAGTTTAGTAAGACATAATACATGCAGCTCCAGAACTGCAAAACAGCACAACACAACCACCACAAGAGTAGTAAAAATACAAAGATGATTAAGGGAAAATCTTAGAGACCTAGTCCAACTGTACGACCATCTCTTCGGCGAAGTCCAGCAGTATATTGCTTCTCCAAGTCCATCTGGAGCTCCTTTTGCCTCTCTGCATCGTGAATGACTGGTTTGTTCTCTGTCTTCACCTCGCCTTTCACACCCTACAATTGGCCATAGGCACCAAGGCAACCTCAGACTCTAAAAGTGTGTTAGTACACGAAGAAAAACTTTACTGAGTTGACAAGTTAATAAGACTCTGCATAAGACTGATGGCGGCTATTACTTCTGACAATATAAAGCAAATCAAAAGGTATGGAAATTACCATGAGTTTGTTGAATTTTTCTTGACGCTCGCTGTCACCAAATAGTGATGTATCCCAACGATGAGTGGACTAAATAATCGACCATCAATTGAACATACAAAGAGCAAGAGAGAGTGAATAACATTGAGCATCGGATAGAGAGATATAACAAGCAAAAATTAAACATCTGTACCAAGCTGATTTCAGCAAAAGGGATAAAAAAGAGACTTTAAGACGTGTATCCTCTTGAAGTGGAACAAATTTATCTAGATTATACACAAGCTGCAACTGCTCCACCGTAAGCCGACAAAGGAGATGCCAAGTTTTACGAAGAGGTGAAGGTGCAACAGGTGGAACAAATTTATCTAGATTATACACAAGCTGCAACTGCTCCACCGTAAGCCGACAAAGGAGATACCAAGTTTTACGAAGAGGTGAAGGTGCAACAGGTGGGAATGCAGAGGAATAATATGGGAATAACTTCCCATACCTGCAGGAACACAAGAGGAGAAGAGGACACATAGGTAGAGTAAAATTACCTCTTCAGTATTAGTCGTCGTTTTCTTGTTTCCCCACAGCAGCTTCTTCTTTTGGTCAGTAGTCATGATACCCGTTCCAATAAGGTTTCTATTAACTGTCATGTTGCGAAACTTAAATCAGTAAGAGAACATTACTAACATAATGAATTACCGAGAAATATAATTGCAAACATAAATACTTTGTAATGGTTCTCGAATAAAGCACATATAGTCAAACAAGCATCAGCACAGACAACTAAAGAAACATATAATTATTTTTTTTTGATAATGGTAACAGTAAAAGAAACATATAAATATATACAGTAATATATATAAAAACATATTGTAGGGCTGCTTCGCATCTATGCCCCATTTGCCTTTGTTCACATGCCATGGCGCCATGGCAAGCCTTTAAGTGCCAAGTGAAAATTGTGCTTGTGTCTATGTCGCCCCATAAGTAGCTCGTGCCAGCACTCTGTAGCCTGCAGTGTGCATGGCGCAGTCAGCGGGCAGCGTCCATTCACGCTTGCCCGCAGCCCGCACACTCACTGAAGATAAAGATAAGGACGCGGTCTCTCCAAGAGCCTTACACCGACTAGCCTGCCTTTGCAACTCTAGGTTGCCATGACGCCAAACAACTTGCTTGGAGTCATTATATAAGTAGACCCATTTCCATGTAATATAGATTAGCTTAAATTTAAGTATCTACATCATGTTTTTCCAGCTTATTTATGTCATGTCCTGTCGCTTAAGTTTATATTTATAAAGCATATATATGGGGATTATAGTAGTCGAAGTTTCAGCAAGCATTCAGATCTCTGTACTGGTGCTTCCACCCCTGGAACCATATTGTCTTTCTTGTAATTATTGCTCTCCTTAATAAAAAGCAAACTTTCATTGAATTCTTTCTTCCGCATATTATGATCTTGATATTAGTTTTCCCGTATGGCACTAACAACTCTATTGGGGTCCTTTGCTTGGCGGAAGATAATCACACGGAAGTCAACTTTGCCTTCCGAAACATCTCAGAAAGGCATCGCATAATAATATACATGCAAACAGGTCTTATAAGCTAATGAATTCAGGCTCTTTGGACTTACGTTTTGCCTAACCATTTAAAGACAACGGTGCTCCCTCATCAACCAAGAATGTGAAATATTAATAATTAATAATCCAGAGTACGGGCTTTAAAGTAGACGATTGACAAAATATATGCATCCTAAGTTTCGCTCCCATAAGAATGAAACTAATAGTATGTTTAGCCAAGCTCCCAAAATCTACTAATTGAAAAGCATTTTTTGTCGGAAGCGTTTCTGGAAAAAGATTTTTTTTTCTCCTTAAAAAAAATAAAAAAATATTGAAGGGTAGCAATGTGTTTGGCTAATCAATTTGAATAGCACTTTTGTCGCTATTAGAGCAGCAATTTGTGTTTTGCCAAGGATCCAAAATTGCTTCTTAGAGAAGCTACTTTTTTCAACTTCTGAAAAATAACTTAAGCTATTACTCAAAAGTACTTAATTTTCACCTAAAAAACTTGGTCAAACAGCTCAACTCTCTAAAATATGCAATTTTGGCTTCCCGTAGACATGGCCAAACAAGCTATAAAGCGAAGAAATTAGGGGGTATTTCAGTCCTAAATGCAGACAATTCTAGGAGAATGACAAGATAGATGATGATGTAACACATAGATCAAAAATAAGATCGTTGGAATGTAGAAGAGATATCTACCAAAATGAAAAGCAAATTTTATAGAACGGTTGCATGAGCAGCAATATTATGTAGGAGCAAATGATGGCTTTAGTTCATATTCGTAAAATGAGTACCATAAAAAAGCGGATGTTAAGATGAATGTACGAACACGATAAGACAAGATCAAAAATGATCTTACTTGACAGATTGTGTAAATAACACACATAGAGAAAAAAAAACACAGAGGAACACGTAAATCTCATGGAGGGAAATCACCTCAAACAGCCTGCAATCAAGGGGAATCCATTTAGATTTATTGAAGAACAGAACAGATGAGACAGCGGTTCATACAAGCTATACAAGTTAATTGGAACTACGATTTACACACTATTGATACACTTAAACCAGATTAGTTAATTCCAAGGAGTCCTTCAGTTAGTTAAAGATTGAACGTGTGAGATCTGGAGAACCTCTAATTTATAAAGACCCCTACTTTGTCTTAAAAGATAAATTTAAGACAATGTTGTTAATCTTTAGAATAACCCTTTCAATATTAAGCTAGACCCATCAATACAAAAGTAATTGAGTATCTAAAGAGAGAGAGAGAGAAGGGAAGGAGGAGGGGGGGGGGGGGGGGGGGGGGCAGGGAAGTGTCTTAGGGTAATTGATGCTCCAAACCAAGTGGAAGGAAGTTCTTAGACATGAGATATGATCGTAATTTGGACATATTGTATTAGTGTTTGGAGAAAAAACAAGCCAACAAATGGGCAAGTGTGTTTCAGATTTCTCTAACCACAAGGAAGCTTTTAGCCTAGTTTCACACTATACGGAGATAAAACCAGGAGCATGAATCATATAGGAGACGATGTACAACACCCTTAAACGTCCCATTTAATTTAAAGAGCCTTTCAAAAACTTATCCAAACAGAACCAGAGCTCTGTGGTTAAAGAACAATTTCGACTTCCACAAATCAGACCCAAGTGTAGCCTTAAAACCAAAACAATCTAACGGTAGGTTTCTAGAAAACTCATACATGTTTCCAGAAACTCATCAAAAAATAATCCAGACATGACTTTTTCACAAATTTTATTTTTCTAAAACTTTTCCTATAGAATATTTTTCCAGAAACAAACCAAAACTAAATCCAAACCAACCTAAGATTTCCACTGTACATTAAATCCCCGCCCCCCAAAAAGAAAAAGAAAACAAAAGAAGAAATATACCTAATTCAGCAGCCTTCATTGCAGCAATTTTTGCAGCATCTATATCAGAGTCTTTTACCCCATGCTCCAAAGCCAATTCACTGTTTGGATCTTGACCTTGTTTTGAGTTCGAAGAAAGGTTTCCATCAGCTGCACTTGCTGGATTCAAGCCTGAATAATAAAGACAGTGTAATTAAAAACATATAATAGTAGTCCAGGAAGAAGATCGAGATGGTTAATACCATCTTTTCCCTGCTCAGAACTCTGATCCATGCCTGAGAATTTTGACTTCTTAGCTGGAGACTCTCGCCCTTTACCAGAACCAACATTTCTGTCTTCAAATATCTTCTCTCGGTCCTGATAGTTCTTCCTTTCCTCTTTGGTGTATTTCTCGCCATCCAAGTCCGCTTCCTTCAGCCGTTGCACAGAACAGTCTTTTCTTGAATTTGACTCATTTCGTTTGCTTCTAGACTCCTCATAAGCAGGCAAACGATCACTCTTGTGATCTCGGCTGTCTCTATACTCCTTATACCTATCACTCTCCCTGGATCTATTATCGTCAATGCTAGATTTATTATAACGCCTACCTGATCCTACTCTATCAAATGATGAATCTTTATCTTTGAATGATGAAGTTTCTCTCTCCCGGTTCTTGCTTCTATGCCCTAAATCCTCATACCTATCTCGGTAGTGTTTGTCGATGTCACGTGGGTAGTCTCTTGATCTATGATCATTATCTCGCCTGGAGTTCTTGGAATAATTGTCCACTTTTGAATCACGATGAGAATGAGAGGATAGTTTTGAATATCCTCTATCATCATCATCAGTATGCCTGTCGTGCCTATGGTGATTGCGAGAACTCCTAGAAGACTGCCTGTGAGATTCACCACCTCGACCTTGTCGGTTTCGATCTAAATAATCATCCTTGTGTCGCCAATCATCCTTCCTCGATGGGATAGGACTAGAGCTCCTCTTGCGGCCAGGGCTCCCTACATTCACCGAAGATAGGATAGTTAAGAAGCAAAGATCACATGTCAATAATATTCACAAGGCAGACTCAAACTGATGCCTGGTCTATGTCTGTGAAGCACTAAATAATACCGTTTAAAACTGGAGAAGCAAATTACTTAAGGGTGTGCCGGTATGATGTAAAATATTTTCCATAAAAAATATTGTTCGAGATAAATGCTTTTACCTACAATAAATATTTCATAGATCACTTTCCGATGGCTGAGCATTAGATACGTCACCACCACAATAGTACAGGTATGAATAGGGTATAGGAGCAGTATTTTGGTGCTCATTGTGGGTCAAAAAGCTGACAGTAATACCTATAGATGGTCAGAGTAGGAGTGTTGTAAAGTAAGAGCAAAGATACTGGTAAAGGACATGACTTGCACCCCAAAATGACAGACATCAATTTCTCCCACTCATGGAGAACATATCCTACAATTCAAGACATTCGAGACCGTTTAGGAAACATCTTGTATTACACCAAAACCCCTTAAATCTCCTATAATTACATCAACCAAGGCTTATAATAAATACAAAAGCCTAATTTGGCACAAAGCAGAACCCAAACAATCGTACGGATATTAGTCACCGCCAGCAAACCACAAAATCTCCAAATATCTTCTTCTTTTTTTCTTTTTCTTTTCTTTTTGAAAACTGGTAAATTGCAAATATCTTTTTTTTTTTCTTTTTGCTTCCCAGTTATACTATTAGCCTAACATTCCATATCCAACAAGGTACCCATTTTACTTTATTGAGCAAAACCACCTCTTGGCTAGTAAAGACTGACAATATGTTAAGCAATTGCAAGAAGAAGATAAAAGTCTCTTTAATTTATTTGTTTTAATAAGTAAAAGTCTCGTTAATTTTTGTACCCAAAAATACAGAATTTTCTACAACAGTTGTGAAAATGGAATTTTTAGTTTGGCTTTATCAATGCCATTGAGAAATATATAAGAGCAGCGATGTTGGAAAGATATTGGATAAAGGAGGGAGCGTAATATGAATACTCATCCTGCATTCCTGCTCCAAGGTGAAAACAGCAAGAGGCTATTAGAGTGCATGTTCTGGCTTTTATATAGACTGTGATACTTCCAGACCATTCAATCACAAAACATGCATCAAGCATTAATTGCTATAGAACGTCTATTCCATTAATCAACTACGCCTCTAGGCTATATCCCAAATAGATGAGGTTCTCTAAATTCTGTCTATCCAGTACTCACTATTCATGCCAATACAGTTGAATGTGTGTGTGTGTATGGGTTTTGCTAGGTTCGCATTGTACCCACTTTTTGGTTCACTAAAATATCCCTTCCACCTCATAAAAATAGAAACTTCCAGGGACATTTTGGTATTTTCCAACTCATCCAATTTTCCTTCGTTTTCCCACCCGTCAGTCTCTGTGGAATACCCAATTTTGCTTCCTTCTACTGCAAACTTTTTCTTTACAAATTTCAACCCATTTAAATTCTCCAATTTGTTTCCTTCTTGATGAACTATAAATGACCTTCTTAAATAGAAATTATTTCAATTATTTAATCAATACTGTTTCAGTTCATGGGTATGTATTTCTTGAGATTGGTCGATTGAAATTGGACCGAGTGACCAAAAGGCACCAGTGAAATTCAAACCCAGCACATTCAAACTAATTAATAATGGAGTTAGACGCATTCCTCAATGTTGTAAAGAGTTTGATTATTTGATGGTGGTAGTTTGTTGTTACTAGTAATACAACAACCAATTTTAGTAGCAAGGAAATTAAATCCTCTAATGGGTAAATGGTTAGAAACTTGGTTACTTCATTACAACCGTGACGGCGATGATTGTTGACCACAATTTGTGGTGGAAGACGACGGAACAGTGAGAAGAGAATTGGTGTTACCGCATCTTGAAGGAGTGAACTTTTAGATTCTGAAATGCCATATAAATTGGAAACTTAGATGATTGAAAAAAATGTCCCTAATTTAATGTGTTGGCTGAAAATACTATGGGCATTTAAGGAAATTGAAAAAATGGGTATAATGCTAGCACATAATCGTACGGTAGCAACCCTACACACACACATTATATATATAAGAGAGAGAGAGAGAGAGAGAGAAGAAGAAATGTTTAAGCCATCATATCATCTTTACCTATTATGCTAGGTAATTTGACTTATTTTCAATATAACAAATCTCATAATTTTAAGGACGCTTACCTGCAAATATCCTTGGGTGACCTCATAGTGTAGAAAATATTTTACATTGACAGTGTATATAACTTAAATTATATATAGACCCATGTGGTCCGGCCCTTGTCGGACCCCGCGCATAGCGGGAGCTTAGTGCACCGGGCTGCCCTGGTCATCAACATATTGCTATAAAAATGTTTCTTTCGAAGAAATGCACATGCCCGTGCAAGTATCTCACAAATTCAGGAAAAGAAGCACGTGCCAGTCAAGACAGCAAGTTCCAAAATTTGCTACACAGAAGTAGGAACACATACATACACAAAGAAACAGTATTAACCTTAAAAATGACAAATGCAAAAAGAAGAGAAGTGAAACATTTGGGGAATCAAAAGAGGGTATGTCTTAATAGTACAGAACAAAAGAACTAACCGTCAGGGGAGGAGGATCCATCAAGGGGAGAGCGACGCCTGTATTTCCTGTTAACTGCATCATTCGACAGCTTACGGAATCCCCCCTTTGAATCATTATTATTCTCTTGAGACTCCATCACTACTTAACCTGAAACCCAAATCATATTCACAATTTCAAACTGCCAACCATATATGGCACCCATAAACTAATCGTTTCAAGAGACAGAATACATAATATTCCAAGCTATAATACCAAGAAACATTAATCATCAAACGATAAAGGAAATTCACCATCCCCTTACTTATTCAAACAAATTGGATAGCTGAAATTTAAATAACTCAGGTTCATAAACTAAGAAAAAGGAGTTCTTGAAATTAGAAATGTAAAATTTAATGAAATTTAAAAATTTAGGGTTTTGAGAAATCAAGAAACAAATAAAAGGGCAAACCTTTGGTGGGTATTTCAAATGCAGAAATTGATTTGCTGTGTTTATCTTCCAAAAGCTTCGTGTATCTACTAGTACTAGTATTGCTGTGTGAGAGCTAGGGCTTTTTTATTTTGCACTTTATTGCAGACAAAAATTGAAGAGATACCGTTCTTCTTACGATAAATAAAATAATGGACCTTTTTTTTTCTTTCCAATTTTGACCCACTATAAAAGAAAAAAAGGAAAAATGAGCCGAGTTTCGGTCTAAAATTACAACCGTATCAACTTTTTGTTATTAAATAATTAAAACGAGAAAGAGGCCAAGAGAATTGTAGATATTTTAATTCTCAATAATATGATATGATTATAGAATTGGGTTAAGAAAATCTCTGAAGAAGAAACTCTTGTTCCTCCAAAAAAGGATGTTAACTTTTAGTAAGAGAATTCAAATTGTCATATTAAGATGTGGTTACATTCACATTACATAAATTGGTAAACTTTCAGTGATTCTTTTCAACGGTGGACAGTTTATTTAAGTTAGCATCATGATTTAGATATTTTACAATTTTGGGTGAATGTTGCATAGACTTATATGCTCAGATTCTCAATTAGAGGCCCATGACTAATGTGCTTGGAGTTATATTTTTATATTCAGTTTATTTGATAACCATAAGAATCAAAGAGATTATTGTTAATTTTGTTATTATAATACTCAATACATATTAGTTCAACGTTCGCTCGGTAAATAGCTTAGGTCGAGTGTCAATTACATCTCTCTCTAATTTTTAGGTGTGACACTAAATTTCATGTTTTTAGCGGAACAAACTTCGAAAATCAATTATTGAAGTATTTGTTTTTCCGCTCTCACCAAATGTTGATCAAGGAAAGAGCTCAAAATTGATCGGTATATAAGCCCTTATCTGAGGTGAGTTTTTTCATGATCCTAATAGTCTTGTTAATTGTTTATCCTTACCTCATAACATAATAGCCTTTTTTTCTTTTATTAAGTGACTTCTTTTACATTCAATTGGTAAGAAGAAGCATTATGAGCAATATTTATATGCAAGGAAAAAAGTTATCAATGAAAATTCAAGCGCCAAAAATATTTTAAAGATGTACATTGATATATTGTATGCTAAAGCTTTCCGCTATCATCTTTCAACAAATTCTAGCAACGTGTCCACATAAGTATGGACAATGAATTCAAACATATCAAAGAAAATATGTCATTTCTCCATGACTAAAATAAAGCACGAGGAAAGAAAATGCAAAACTGATTACCAGGAATATTATTGGTGCAATGACCTTGGAAATATTTTTTTTCCATTTTTTGGACAAGGAACTCTTTTCAATAGCTAAGAGTTAGGTAAAAATCAATTAATTAATCAAATTTGTAGTTGTTTACCATGCTAGAGTTGCTTTAAAATTATCTAATTAACTTAAGCTTCAAACTTATCTAGTTGACGTAAGCATCCGAGAAAGTCATAAAAGAAGATGTTGATCTCACCGTGTCCCTTGAAGAAGGATGTTATGATATCGAGTAATCATCATTCCAATATAACACTGCATTTGGTTGTTCTTATTCGAAATATCAATTCACAACTCATAAAAGTTGTTAATCATGACAGAAAAATTAGAGGCACCCGTTAATGATAGGATATATTTTACTCTTTAAATTGGTTAATATTAAAATGTTGTGGTCTCAATAATAGTTCATGATGAAAGATGAAGAAGATCAAGAAATCCAAGAAAATCAAGAACCACAAGATTGAAATTCAAGAGCAAGAAAGTTCAAAAGGCTCAAGTTTGAAGATTAATTTCTTTCAAGAATGAGAATTCTTGTTTCTTGAATCCTTTTCTAAATAGTTTTTCTTGAATTTCTTGATCTTCTTCATCTTTCATCATTAATGAAAGATATAGAAGATCAAGAAATCCAAGAAAACCAAGAAGCACAACATTGAAATTGAAGAGCAAGAAAGTCCAAAAGGCTAAAATTTGAAGATTAATTTCTTTCAAGAATGAGAATTCTTATTTCTTGAATCATTTTCTAAATAGGTTTCTTGTTTCTTGAATTATATTATTGTAGGAATTTAATTTCTTGTCATTAGTAGGATCTTTATCCTAGTTGTAGTAGGATTCCAGTTTTCTTTATTCTTTTCCTTATAGAATAGGGATTTTACTTTCCTTGTTTTTAGCTATTTCCTTTCTAGAGTAGAATAGGAATTTGGAGCCATAAAAGAAGAGATCCTAGGCCTGTATAAAGGATTCTCATGACATGTAATAGGAGAATCTATGTTTTTTTTTAGCATAAACCCTAGTTTGCAATAGAGTTATTTTCTCTATTTGGTATTCTTTATCCTTGTTTTTGGTTCCAAGCAAGGTGGTGATAGTCTTTATCTTGTTTTTCAGTTGTGTGTGGTATTTCTTTATTACGTTTATTGATTTCAAGTGATGACTTAGGAACTTTATAGGTTCTTGATAATTCAAGAACGCGTTTCATGACTAAAATTTGTTCTATTTCGTACCCAGAATCGTAACTTTCTTTCCATCATTTTACCATGAAGATTTACTTGTTTTAAACGGATAAATAGTTATTTCCATAGTTCAGATCGTCAGCTTTCACCTCGCGTTTGAATCACCTAGTTCTGAGACCTATAGCTTGTGTTACATATGTTTCTTGAATTCTGCCCATCAAATCGCTTCAAGATCAAGATCAAGATCCTGGTTGATTGATTCTTTGTTAACTCAAAGAATCACATCAGTTTGGTATCAGTGCACAGTTGTGTCACGACCCAATCTGTCGTGATGGCACCCACACTAACCCCCCTGGTGGGCGATCCATCCCCTTAACCAATTATCCAATTTACACTTAATAAGTCTAAGTCATGCCATAGATAATAAATAAGTGTGCATATTACAACCCTAAAATTGGAAATTCATCATACAATGACTCTAAACATAAGTAACGTCTAAGAACTACATAAATGTCTAAATATATCAGAAATGTCTAGAAATGAAATAGACATCAATAAGGAGAGATCTTCAGGCGACATGACATGGATAGGAGCTCGCCCTTGGATCTGGTCAGGAAGTAGCCTCAGGCTAGATGCGAGGTCTAGAAGACGACTCCGGAATGCAATCTGCACTCAAAAAGGGTGCAACAAGGTAGTATCAATACAAACACTATGTACAGGTAGATACCATAGGCCGACTAAGATTAACTCATACAAATATACATAGAATCAATAAGATAAACAGCTAGGCACAAATATCCACACAGAATAACCAGCAAATGCGATAAATAGTAACTTATGCCGTGCAATGATGAAACCCAGTACAATGCAATGGTCCGATCAGTAATACCACATGTACACACATGCTAGGGCCTTGATTGTCACGACCCAGCTAGGGGCCGTGTCGGGTACCCGGGGCTAACCACTGAGCACCGCTCGTGCCATCACTTATTAAGCTTATTTAACAATCATTTATCCGATTCATGCTTAATTTATAATAAAATCCATTTTTATTTAGAAACGAAATGCTTTTATACATACGAGCCCTTAGACCAGCAAAATAATGTACACACACACACACACACACACATATATATATATATATATACATACATAATGACCATGCCATGAAACCACACGACTCACGTTGAGTATCTACGAGCCTCTAAGAGATGACATCTACAACTGTACACAAAAGAATCATCATAGGCACCTCCGGGACAATGGAGGGCTTCCGATCAGCTGGCAGCCTCTAAGAATCCGGAGCAAGGTTTCCTCCCTGTCTACCTGTGGGCATGAACACAACGTCCATAGAGAAAGGACGTTAGTACGAATATTGTACTGAGTATGTAAGGCAGGAATGAAATAAACAAACATAATAGAAAGATCATGAGCCATGGGACAAAGATATAACCTGCACACATGTCATAGGAAATCGTATTACTGTCATATTTCACATTTTACGCAATCATAGTACACATGTTATCACATCCCATACATCATCACGTACGTCATCATATACCTCATCACATCATAATCTGTATCGTTACCCGCGTCCGGGTAACCCTCATATGCCGCCCACTAGTGGTGATCATGCCCGACCCTCTCGGCTCGGTGTAAACATCGCAGCCCGCATTAGCGGTGACATGCCCGGCCATATAGGCGCGGTGGAATCATACGCAGCCCGCATTAGCGGTGACATGCCCGGCCATATAGGCGCGGTGGAAGTCTTATCATCACAACATCAATCATAACACGTCATTATCATACATCTCAAGCCATAGCATCATGTTATTATTTCTTAGTGTTCCATGTATCCCATAGTGTTACAAGTTAGCATTACTTATCATCTTATTGTCATGTCATACATTAGCATTAAGAGCATTCATTAGGATTTAAGACAACCATACTATGTCGGGGTGACGTAAGGTCGTGAACCCCCGATTGTATTATGGACATTTATGAGTATCATGCCTCGCCTTGAAGGGAAGGAAAAGTAAGGCGAGTGTTAACAATAATAGCATCATTAGCATTGTAGGAACATCATGCCACAATTTCTTGAGTCTCTAGACTCTAGCTCATTGTCATCACTATCATGCTCATAGGGGATTTAATATATAGAAGGACTCTTAAGCTTCATCTTATAGAAGGATTTGTGGAAAGCTTGAAGGATTCATGCCTTTTGAAAGAAGAGTTAAGCCTCACATACCTTTGTCGTTTAAGCAATTTAGCGTCTGCTTATTCTCCTTCAATGTCACGCCTCTACCTTCAAAAAGAGGATTCGTACGATCGTTAGTTAACCAACTATAAGAACGCACTATTATTTCTAGAGAAAATTGGGCAACACTTCCTTTGTTTATACTATTTTTCCCGTATTCCATATCAACTCCCAATCACCCACAATAACATTCACAATATAGCAAATCATAATTATCATTCATATACAATGGCCATGATCCACCATTTCTCTTCATTTTCCCCCACATTTATGGTTTTGGGTTCGCTATCGGATTTTCCCATGTATCACACTTATCTCATGGTCTTCATGTCATTTGTAACATATTCATACTCACAACACACTAACATTCATAATTCAATTCAACTACCACTCACTCATGACACTATTCACTCTTGAATGACCCATTTGCTATGTTCTTCTACAATTCAGGTATCTTAACATTCCAATACTTTAAACAACATAAAATGGTCATGAAACTCACCTTGGATGATGGTTGAACAAGTCTTGAGTGGATTTTCTCCTCTAGCAACAAAACCCTATCTCACCTCTTTTGGTTTTCTTTGAGGAGGATGAACTTTACTTGGGTTTCACACTCTTGTTTTCATGAACTTGGTGTGGTTGATCTTGATTTTCACTTGGATTCTTGTATTGGAAGAGTTTTGGAAGGTTCTAGAGAGATGTTGGGTCGTGGAGAGAGAAGATGAAATAAGATAAAATGAACTTAGGTCCTTATTTAAAAATTGAAATCTGTCCCGACATCATTATACGGTCCATTATACGGTCTATATAAATTTATACGGTCCGTATAATCGACTGTAAAACTGCTCCAATGACTACTCTTTTTCTGTGTCAACTTGACGGTACATTATACGGGCCGTATAATTTTATACGGTCCGTATAATTGACCGTAAAATCATCCCTTCAGCAACCTCATTCTGCCTCATTCTGTGACTCTTTTACGGTCTATTATACGGCCGTATAATGTTATACGGTTCGTATAATTGACCGTATAACCCATCAGTTCACTGAGTCTTATTCTCGTCATTTCGTTTGATCCCCGATCCTTATGGAACCTTCTTAACAATTATTTAGCACCTCAATACCTGTCTAAAGGACATTGTCCCTCGTCAAAACACCATATACGTCATACCCTTCATTGGCCTAATCACTGTACGCTATCTGGGAAAATTTCCAAGGTGTAACATTGATCGCACAATAGTCATGACCCGCGGGGGACCCATGTTGTTTATGTATCATCCATCCGAAAAGGGTCTCGAATCCGGATTCAAATACCCTCCGTTCCGAAAAGAGCCTCGGATCCGAATTCAGACACCCTACGTTCCGGGAAGAGCCTCGGACCCGGAGCCATATACCATAGTTACCTCAAAGGTGTCACAGTTCCTTTCATAATCATCATAAGGCTTTCATCAACCATATCCATATCATGAATGAGTGAATAAACATAAACATGATTGCTACGCTCAAAATACACCTTTTATTAGCATAAAGCAGACATTGTCAAATATATTAACCCAACAAGGTTAGAGTCGAATCCCACAGGGAATATGGTGTGAAAAGGTTGCTAAAATCGTATAATACTTTGTTCTAGGTCTAATGTCAAATTTCGTTGAAGGTGTTGTAAAGGTTTTGGTTTTGTAGACTATTGGAATTTATCAGTAATTGAGTTGTAATTTATGGGTAAAAAGAATCAAGGGTGTGTCCAGATAAAGTGTATGATCATGGGTATTGATCTTGATATACTTCTAATAGATCGTTGTATGAATGCAATTAACCTCTATGTGAATCTTTACTATTTCCCAATAAATAAAGATTATTTCTTTGTATGATTTTCCCAAT